>NC_141765.1:57654764-57934764 GCF_982258835.1 Parasteatoda tepidariorum
CACCTATTAAAATATTTTAATTGTACTAACAACCTCCCATATTTTTATTTTTCTGAAGTTCTCAAAGTAATAAATATTTCCTTATTCAATTATACATATGACAACATTTTAATTGCACGAACTAATGTTAAGTACTCTTTCATATTATTATTTCTAACTGAAGTTCTCAAAGTATAGTTTTTATATAAATTATGGATCAAGGATAAATATGGATGGATGCCAATAACTCTTATGAACTTTGATAAAGGTAAATGAGTATTTTAAAAGTTTAAATAAGAATGAATACTTGTAAGCCTACTATGGATATTTTATATAGTATAAATTTAGAAATAATACAAACATATAAATATACTTATTAAAAAATTCATTTCAAGAATTCTAATATAACTTGCATTGTTATTTACAAAAGTTTATTTCATACATTTCGGTTTAATTTTATTCAGATCTCAAAAAGCCCGAAACTCATACTTTAAAAAGAAAATGTCTAATTCCTTAGATGTCAGTAAAATATATGCGATTTGTAACCCGGTTGTACAACAAAACTTCGAAACCTCAATTATTGCAAATCGCAATTAAATTCATATGAAGAATGATTTTTAAAACAAAACACCACAAATTATTAAAATGTTGCGTTTTAATAAAACTTCTTCGATCTGTCTGAATATTAAGCAATATCAAGTTAAATGTAAAATGTTATTTTTAGTAACTTACCTTTCAGTTCACCCTTACATCCAAAGAGAAATTTACTTTGAAGAAGCTTTTAGAAAGAGTTATAGATAAAATATTTACCAAGTCTTCATAGAACAAACCCAATTCTTCGAAACTAAAAGTCAAGGTCGAGCTATAGTGTCTTATGTCAATCCAAAGAGTTTTATTTTCTGATATGAATTAAATTGCGTACTGTATTGTAAGCATATTTTTTTTCAATATCACACTAATCTTTTAAAAAATAATATTTTTTGTTACTATATTTGTATATAATGCATTACAAAAAGGTATATAATACATTATAAAATGGCCATATTTTTGTAATGACCATTATATGAAAGACATTATAAAAAAAGATTTTAAAGTGAAATAAAATTATTTTTTCACGTAAGACGTATCTAAAATGACTTGACTTGATGTCAAAAATGCCTAATTTTTTCTTGTTATTGCATGTGGAGATAAAATTTTGTATTGCATATGAAAACAATATAAGTAAAACAAAAGTAAATTTTCAAAAGTAAATTTTCCAAAACTCAAAAAACATGGAGAGTATATGCACTGTTAGACTGTATTTGCAATTTATAATTTATGTTATTTGTAACCGAAGGGAACCATAATATTTTGCAATGGAACCATAATATTATACCATCGATACTATACTTGGAAGGTTCAGATAAGCACCATTTTAAGGTTGCAGTATATTTTCAGGAGCTGATGGTTCAAAGCTGAACCGTAAAATATGATCACAACTATCTTTTAAAGTCGACATGTTTCGCTCGTGAGAAAGGTTTTTTTCGAATTGATAATATGTTAAAAGAAATGCATCAAAATACATAAATTATGCTAAACAGTTAGTATAATTTCTACCTTAATGTTTAAGTACCATATCAATCTATCGAGAAATGTGCCTAGTTTGATTTTACTAGGTAAATGCATTTTTTGGCAAGATGCCAAGACATAAAAATTTGATATGTCTTTTGAATTAATAAATGATATTTCTGAAATAGTGCCTTAATACTATATTTATGAATGAGTGAAATGTAGTTTAAGCATAATATTCTTCAAATTTAATTTATATCTGTTCTCTTCTTATCCTTTTTAGCCATACATTAGTAATATTTGGCTACATGAAACAAAGGATTTTGTTCGTCCTTTGATGTGTCACACTTAGCCGTATGACAGATTTGACAAAAGGCACTTGAACAGAATATAGAGAGCGTGAGAAATTAACCCTCTTGAACACCTTAAATTGCTGCTGAACATCTTAAATCACGTCTTGAACACCTTAATTTACCTCAAACATACTAATAAATTAGTACTTGCGATATTTAAAACTGCAAAATTAGACACAAAAACGAATTTTCTCTAAATAAACAAACCATTTTTTAACTGATCAGGATTTCACCAAATATTAATATGTCCCAAAATATTAATTATAGCCGAAATCTAGGAAATATGGTCCAAAAAGTTTCCCTAGAGAATGGTCCACTCCTTACTGTTAATTTTAATTTTTGGGTGGGTAGCCATATTTCGAGAACTTTCTAAACGAATTTAAATATGTTTACACACACTTATGAAATTTGTTCTTCCAAAGATAATTCCATGAAAAAATAATTTTGAATAATTATTTATTATTTTTTATCATTTCATTTAGAAATAGTCCATGACATTTCAATAATGTAATTTTATATAACAAAATACAAAATTTGAACGAAATTGGTCGAATAATTTCTGAGAAATTGAATTTCAAAAACTATTTAAGCATTTCCACAAGAAAAAAGAATCGTCCAAGACACAATTTCTTTTTTACTGTACCTATATTTCAATAAGATATAATCTCACTTTGTTCTATTTTAATATTTGATAAAATAAATGTTTACTTCTAACCATAAAGTACAAATGTCAGCTAATACACTTTCAGAAAATAGACAATTCAAGTGATTTTCTTGACCTATGAATTTGAAATCGATATTTGGAGAAGATAACCCTGATAAACCTATGAAACAATCATTCACCATAAGAAAAGAAAATGCTTTTTTTTTCAATCCTTTTTTTTTTTGTTTTCCAAGGCAAGGACAAAGTGTACCTATAAGACAGATGCTACTTTCAGTATGTGCTGAAGCCTTTCAAAGGAGCTCAAAGAAGAAATAACAACCCGAAGAATGTGATTTTTCATCGTCCTAGTCTAACGCATGCAGTTTTCTTGTTTCTTGCTTTAGTTTATTCTTCTTAAAAATCAATGATTTTTTCCCGACAAAGATTTACAAAGAGCACAAGAATATATATATATATATTTTTGCGTTTGCTGACTCACGTCTTTTGATAAGTAAATAAAAATTGTCCTAACAGCATTAATTCTCATATTTTTATTTTAGATTGATGGCTTGGTCAAATTGTTTTACTTACTTAACATTTTGTCATTCAGTTTTGTTTTTAAACTCAAGAGGAACATTACATTGTCTAAAAAAGGAAACTATTTTAGCTGTTTTGAAGAGGAAACTATTTTAAAAGATAAAACAAGCATGCAAACAAACCATTTTTTTAATTCGATCATAAGATGAAAAATTTCCAAAATATCAAGTTTTTTTTCTTCTATTTTTTAATTTTTTATATGGAATAAAAAGTTATTACCTTGTCATGTGCAGAAATGTGATTTGAGTATTACACAAGAGACGATACGAATAATATGGACTGAAATTTTCAATGAGCAAACCATTTAAAAAATACAAATTGTCATATATATTTTAAAATCAGGCATATTTATTATCATAGTTGCTATCGCTCAGCGGAAAAGTATGGTTAAAAAATACCGGTATATGGAAAAATTTTCCACGTTTCTGGCTCTATGGAAACAACAAAAATTTAGATAGTTTTTCCTAAATGTCTTGGAAATGAATTTGGTAAAATTAACAATAAAATATTGCACGATTTTCACGATTTTGGTAAAATTAACTATATAAATTTGGTGAACGTGGTAATTTTATCATGACACCTTAGAGCATGGCTTGAAAACCATTTAATCAATTAAATTTACTTTTCAGTTTTTTTCAAATGTGTAGTAACATGAATTATATATTTAAGGAACAGAATTTACGATAAGCCGTTACCCATATGTACGGAAAAATTACAAATAAATGGTTTTTACCAAAAATGTATTTACAATACAGTACGATAATTCTACTGGAAATTATCACTGTAATTTTTTCCTCCACTTAGACACTACTACTTAAATAGTAATAAAATTAATAGTTTTGCCATGCACTATGCACATAGCTACTCGAAGCTTCAACAAACATTTAAATTTTTGCCTCAGAAATTAAAAAATCGATTTATTAATCAATTTTCTTTGATTCAAATTTTTCCTTGATTTATCTCTGCCCATACCTAATTGCTCACTTATTTTAAGATATTTTAGCTTTTTTCCTTCTTTTGCTTCATACTTGTTCGGGTATAGATGAAAAAGCCAAACGCTGTATCTCGAAATGTTATGTCGCTCATTAATTAAGATAAGATATAAAGGATGGCAAAGTGACTCAAAAATATAACAGATATCCGGAGTTGTAATAATATGAATAAAATGCGATTTTTAAATCACAGACAGATTATTTTTCTAAAGAGATTCGCAGGAATTGATGTACTTTGTGGAAAGTTAAAATGACAGTGTTATAGATGTAATTTTGATTTGCCACCTTCTGATAATATTATAATAATTAGCACAATTACTATTAGTCATAATTAGTCAACTGGGTAGAGAAAAAGATAGGTACTGCGCAAAGGCTATTGTTAATTTTATAATTTATTTTTTAATTAACAGTTATTAAACATTTCTGCGCAGATTTCAGCGCAATATTAATATTTCGAAGGGGAACTTTAACTTGAGGAATTTTTCTCTGAACGATATTTAAAGTAAAACTGATAGAAAAAAATTTAAATATCAAATAATCAATCAAATACCTTTTCCATCAGTTGTAAAAATGTATGTTTGAGATAAATTTGAAAATAAAATAGAAAATCAAATAAACTTCTTATGCACGGGGAAGAGTATTCTCGTAAAAACACTGTGCAGTATTTCTGGTTAAAAAAAAGTATAATTCTGGTTAATAAAAGCAAAATTAACGTAATTTATTCATATGGTAACGGTCTACTCGAAATTCTGGGTTTCAAAATTATAGTTCTTATTACTGCAAAAATACAAAACTGATGTAGTAAAAATACAAAACTGAACAGTAAATTTAACCAGATGAATGGTTTTAATGCCATGATCGAAGGTATAATGATAAAATTATAAAAATTTACCATATTTATAAAATTTCATCACATGTTATAATACCATAATTCATTGTTAATTTTACCAAAATCATTACCAAAGCGATTCGGTAAAAATTAGCGAGATTTTTAGCGTTCCCATAGAGCAGGAATCACGGTAATTTTTACCAATTCCTGATAATTTCGACCATACTTTTTTTTCTCATTGTACGTGCTGTCACTGGCTAAAGTTAAAACAAATAAGTATCGAAGAATATTTAAATTTTATTTTAGTTCAAAGATTATTATTTTGACTGAATGCCTTATTTTACTAATGTGAGTTCACTTAATTCATTTGTTTATTTTTCTAGTTATTACATTAACTATTACTTCATTAGTTATAATTTCGTTAGCTATTACATTACTATTTACAATGAAATACAAGGAAAAAAAGAAACAAATATCGTGAAATATTGTGCTATCGCTCACAATTTAAATGCAATCCTTATATGTTTTATTAGAAAATTTATCATTTTGAAATTTTATTAAAATCCTAACGAAAAATTATACATTTAAGTTATACTTCGTTTATACGAAGATTTAAAGCATTTCAGTTAACTGTTTTAAAATCCTTTATTACGTGCTAGGAAACGAAAACACATAATTTAATTTAATTTCCAGCTAGGAAACGCGCCAAAGCATAATTCTAGTAACTGCAGCTATGCATAATTCTGAAAACTTTAATCCAAACTTGTTACAAGCTTTTGGAAGATTTTAATTTTATTTTGCTAGCAAATCTCGCTAATTTTCTAAAGACGTACTTCTCTAACTAAAATTTATTAAATGTCATTTAATTGCTATTTCTAAAAAAGCAAATACTTAGCGCTAAAATACCTTCCTGCTTTTTATTAATTATTTATAAAAGACTTTTATATGGCGAGATTTGAATTTGTTGGAATATTTAATAAATATTTTTCACTTATAAAAGACTTTTATGAAAATTAAACTTAATGTTTTACTCAGTTTTAAATGCAAAATAAATGTAAATTTTAATATTACTATGAATTAAACTCTATGAGTTTTACTTTTTTTCTGTAAACTGATATTTATATTAACAAATACAAAATACCAAAAACTAGAAATTCTTTTCATTGAAAAAAAAATTATTTATCGATTGATGCATATTTCTAAAAAAAAACCAGTTCCCCACGAGATTTGCATGGTTAGAAATTTTGAAGGTAAGCTAGAAATTAGCAACATTCTGCTTTAATTTTTTCTTGTCGTAAACTTCTCTATTTTTATAAAAAATATCGACATTTTAACTGCTTCTATTGAAATTTATGCTAAAATGTTATTTTACTGCACAATATAATTCAAAATATATTAAATTACGCCTACGCAATTGTGATTCTATAAAGCAAAAACATATGAATACCAATTACAAAAATATTTAATTCTGTAGTGCTTTAAAAATTATAATGCTTACTTTAAAAACTATTTTATAATTGCATATAATAGCGCTTGATGTTTGTAAATGTATTAAATATTTTCCGTAAAAGCATTATTGTGAAGCTAGCAACAAAACGTGCTAATTGATATTTTATTTAAAAAAATATGTCGTAACATTTTAATGATTAAAAATTCCCGATGCAAAGTAAATTACGTAAAATAATTTATCTTTTAATTCCCTATATACAGTTTACAGAACAGTTTTTAAATGTGGCTTGTATTATATTATCAAAAAACTTTTAAATCATTTCCTTTTATGCATATAGGAATATAATGATAATTTTATGCTCCATCTCAATTTTTTTTTCATTCTTATTCTTAACCTTTAGTTCATGCATTTAAGAGGAAAGAAATGGAACTAATTAGCTTTAACGATTAAAACAATAATTGAATACAATGGCGTAAATAACATAACCCTCGTTGCGGGGGAGCACATGTGGTTCGACGGAGCACGCGCAATAAAAAAATAACTCTATGGTACAAAGGAAAATATTTTTTCTTTATAAAATATTTTTTAGTTCACTTTATTACTCATAACTAAAAGAATATAATTAATGTAAGATAGGGAGTTAGTTTCTTCAACCATTTAAAAAAAAATTATTTCGATACCGTAAATGTATACCGAAATTCAATTTAGTACCTTAATTCTGCCTTTTTATTGCAATTACTATTTTAATTTTCCTAAAGTAAATTGCAATTAATGATTATAAATATCCGAATATATCTTCACTACGGTGTTTTTGTTTCAAATAATAATTTTAAATTTTTCAAGGCAAGTCTAAGTTAGGGAGTGCTTATAAATTTTGCACTAAGGGCGCACCTATGTCTATGTACAGTACTTAATAAATGAATAAATGACGTTCATAGAAAAATAATATGACATTAACAGGGGTGCAGCTATTTATATACAAATTAATTTATACATTTAATATTTTTTAAGAAAAATTGGAAAGTTTTAAAAATTAACTTTTATCCAATTAACTTGTACCACGTAATCATCGATGTTGTTTTCCTTTTTGCAAATTTATAAACAATATATTTGCTGATATTTTATCAAAGAAATATGCATATTTGGGCTGGATAACTGGAGTTTTAATACAATTTCTCATTTTCCTGTTGGTTTATTTATATAAATCAAATAAATAGAGAATTACTAAAACAGTTATTTACTTGCTTAGCAATAGAAAGACACTTTTTATTAAAGAACTTACAGTATTACGCAAAAAGTAAATAGAAAATCCCATTTAAAGAACAAGAATTTTTATCAATCTTAATAACGTTAACACGAAACGGTTTCGGGTGCAATTGCTCCAATTTCAGAACACAGTCTTTCTACTATGCCAGTGGCATATTTCATTAATGACGGTTCCCACAGAGTTATAACTCTAGTAAAACAAGGAACAGAGAAAATTGAATTTTAGCATGGAATCGATGCGACATATTGAATTTTCCCTAAGGAAGAATTTGGTATGAAAAATGATTTTATGAGCAGTTCAGAAGATTTCTTTGAATTTGCTCTGGGGAAGAAAAGCGTTTTAGAGCAACGCTGATTAAGAAAACGTTGAAGCAAATCTTAGAACAACGCTGATTAACAAGCGGCTTAGAACTTCAGGCATGTTTTGACGCTTTAACTTTTTTAAAAACTAACTTGCTTAGGAATGCAAAATTTTTTTCTTTGTTCAAATTAAAAATCTCAATACTTTCTTATGCATTATTATTTTTTGGAAGTTATAAATTTTTTTTAAAAAAATAATTAAATGGAAAACAAACTTCCGAAACAATTTTTTTGCAATTACTGGAAAAATCATAAGTTAAACTGAATCAACATAAAATAGTTTATATTTTAAATTGATTGAATGCGTCATTTATACGTTTGTTTTCGTTAATTTAAATAAAAACATTCCTGATTATTTATTAATTCTATTTTTATAATCTGAAATAGATATTCGATAAAATAATTTAATGTTTAAATAATCATTATAATAAAAATAAATTTTTGAAATGCATTTTTAATAGCATTTATAACCTAATATTATGAAAGAATGACAGTTAATAATATATAATTCAAGCTTATCTCAAAATAAAATTAATTTCATAATGACATTGTTAAAAAAATGTAAGTAAGTAATTGTATACTTGCTTTCAATGGGTAATTATTTCTGTAAAAATTTAACATTGATGTTAATACATGTGGTATCCATAATGGATAATTAAACTTACTTTTTTGGATATAATGATATAAAAGCCAGAGAAAAAAAATCAACTTACCTTTCAGAGCATCGTAGAACTTGTACTTAAATATGACAGACCGAAGATGTTATTAATACGCAGTATTTTTAATTCCAAAAATGCGACTCAGTATTTAATACATTTTTAATAAAAATAAATCTTTTGCAGCAAAAACTTGTCTAGGTTTATAAGTTAATATTCCGTTTTAATGACGAAGTTTCTATGTAACGATATATTGTTTCGGTTTATTCTAGAATTCGCAATGCTCTTTATCTTGATCAATAAAAATTTATATTTTGAAAATAAAACGAGTCTATCGTATATTGCTTTAGCTCGAAAATTGATTGTTATCTAATAAAAATGTGATGAATTTCGTAAGCAATGGGAGAAACAATAATACGTGTTAAATAGAATAATGTGACTAAGTTAGAATAATGAGGCTTATTACCTAAAAATATAAATACTTCAGCTTAGAAGTTGCATTTTTTGTAGAAATCTTTAAGAATTTTTTCTTTGCAGAGAATATATGCAAAAAGAAAGAAAAAAGAAAAATAATAAAAAACAAGAATGTGACTAAAAGAGTGTAATCAAACAAAACATTATTGTCCAGACGATGAGTTTTTGTGTGATATTTCCCAGAGTCATCAAATATCTGTTATTATAATACTGAGATTGTTGTTAATATAATTTTTTTAAATAATTTTTTTTCCATTGAAGTCTCTAAATTTTAATTAAAAAAATCTAATAAGACCTATCATTCAATAAGGAATCTTATTGTAAAATTAAAAGATAAATTTCAAATCATTTCTTACAAGACTAAAAATAGGGAATACAAAACACTTGTTTTGCAAGTAGCATTATAATCTTTTACAGAGATTGATTATTATAAATTCACGTGATTAAGATGTACGAAATTAAAAATATTTTATTATACTTCATTATTTTAAATGATTATGACGACTTTTTCCCTAGACTATGTTGAATCTCTTTTTAAAAAAAACTCGATTCTTCAATTCATCGTAATATATTTGCATTAATAATTTACCAGTGATAATGCTTTTCAGTAATTGTAAATAAATCAGTTTTCGAATTGATATTTTCTTAAATATTTTGAAAAAAGCTTAATGGGTGTAGAATATTTTTCAAAAAAAATTTAACAGTCGAAATGTTTTTGCATGCAAAATGATGCAAAAATATTTTACACTCTTCAAGCCAAGAAAAAAGTTTTTGAAAATATATTTCAGATAATAAAGGTTAATTTTAATTAGAATAATCTGCCAAAGGCATTCTCGTTACAAGGATTTGGGAGAAAGTTTCAACTACATTAATTTGTAAAAATATTTGTTCATCGCGTTATTTTTAATCTACTGAATCATATCTAAAAAAATGGTTTTATTTCTTAAATGTATTTTACTATGGAATTATATAAGAAAAGGACATCATTACAATGAATGACTATAATCATTGAATTTGTGACACCCAGATCGTGTTTAATTAATCTATTATAACCGCTTTTTTTTAATCTATCGAATCCTTCCAAACAAATAATTCCCTTTTCAAAACTGCTCTCCTATGAGATTTTGTAAGAAAAAGACATTAGTATAATGAAGGATAATGATCACAAAATTTTCGATGCCTCCATTCTGATGGGTCCATGAAATTTAAAGCTCCATAATTTCGTTACCAACGGCTTGATTGTGGCAAAGTGGTCAGTATTACACTCTGGCTGCCTTTACTTCCTAAACTAGCTGGTATCTATCCATCAGAAGCAGGGTATAAATAAGGCCACCGTTGGTACTTGTCTTACAATTAAAGTATATTCAACGTGTCTTAATAATATTTAACGTATACTCAACTTATTTTACAATTATTCAACTTATTTTACAATTATTCAACTTATTTTACAATTATTAAACTTATTTTACAATTATTTAACTTATTTTACAATTATTCAACTTATTTTACAATTATTCTACTAATTTAGAATTATTCAACTTATTTTACAATTATTCAACTTATATTTAGGTTTATTTTACAATTATTCAACGTACATTACATTTATTCAACAATTGTTCAACGTACATTCTATTTAATCAACAATTATTCAACTTACATTCTATTTATTCAACAATTATTTTACGTATTTTTAACTTATAACTTATTTTAGAATTACTCAACGTATATTTACAATTATTCAATGTATATTCAACTTTGGTTACAATTATTTAACGCATACTTAACTTACTTATAATTTTTTGATCCATGAATCCCGTTCAAAAGCATTCCCATTTAAAAAGATTAAAAAGAAAATGTTTTTTTTTCTTTTTTTTTTCTTTTTTTTTGATTGATAACAAATGTTACAGTGCTGTTCTCTCTTAAAATAGAAAATTTGTGTTTAGCATAGAAACTGCGTAGCTAATTAGAGATTATCATTTCTTTTAGTATACATTACCTGCCGAAGTGATATTAAATGTAAGATTTCCCGTTAATCCAGGAACAATTGTTCTTCTGCAAGTATCCGGCAAACCAGAAAATTGTGTCATTTTCGGATTGGAATAATAAATCTGCAAAGTAAAACAAGAAATATAAGATTACATATATTTGCAACAATATAATAACCCTTACAAATCGAAAGTTTCATTCATCTGGGAGTAAATTTTACTGTACTATTCGAAAATTTACTTTGATCTTGGAAGAGAGAATCATTTTTATAACACAGGTGAAGATATATGTAACTCAAAACTGGTTATGACAAGTGTTGTTGTACTTTAGATACATCTCTTCCTACTTCGATTTAATCCTCTTTTCGCTTACTTTGATCTCGTTCTTCACTCTTTCAAAACAACTTCGAATGTTTTTGTTTTGGGAAAGCCGAATGTTCAGTATTTTAAAACAATTCGAATAGAACTGATATAGATATATCAGTTCTATTTTTCTAAAGTTTGCAAAAGGAATATAGACGTGATTCTTAATATAAACACCATTTTATTTGCCAGATTTGCTTATATTCATTTTTAATCTGGTAAAAAGATTTTCCTAAACAGTGTTTTTTACGCTTAAAAGGAAAAAGTGTTATATAATATTGTTTAAAGTGTTTTATAATATTGTACATCCCAGCGTATAAGTCGACTATTTTGAACTCCCAAAAATTTACAAAAATCAGGGGTCAGCTTTTGAATCAGCAAATATCGATGCATTATAAGTAAGGAGATAGATTTGAATAACTTTATATCCATTTACTTCTTTTAAAAATTATTTTTAAGATTGCTATATGCAGTTAATTTTGCATTTTTTCTTAAGGCATACCACAAAGCTAAAAATTTTAAGATTCCAGAACATCACCTGCCATGTCCTCATACAGACCCCTATCTGCAATGGTACCTCATCTAATGAGTCCCAAAAAATATCGTTTTCACCTCCATCCAAAGAATTTGAAATCCCACACTTTTCAAAGGATTTTATAATAGGATTTCAATACAAATTTCACCATACTTCTACTTGATACATAACATCTAATGGAGCAACCCGGGCGTTCTCTGCTTATGTAAGATTTTGAGTGGTCGTCTCACAGCCTGTGTTAATACGTATTTTCATTGGAGATTTGATATATTATTTGATATATATTCCTTTTGTATATATATATAGCACAATAAAAACAAAGAGAAAAACGAAGAAAACTAATAAGTTTTATTAACTGCGCATAAGCTGCAAGTACATAGAACTCATAAAATAAGCAAAAATATTGAGAAAATATGGAAAATAATAAAAAATAATGACAAGAGAAGAAAATTATTAAAAATATTTCTCAAAAGTATTTAAAAAATAAATAATTTTTGATACCTTAAAAAAAAAGTTTTAAAAATTCGGAAAACAAAACAAAGAAAAGATATAATATATATTTCCAACTATCGCAAGGATGTAAGAATTTCAACGGAAGAAACCTAATTTATGTTACATTTCATACACATTTCTTATTGTTACGTTTCTTTATTCGTTTATAGTCAAATTCTAAACCTAAAATTTGTATTATATTTATGTTTTAAAAAAAATTATAATTTGCGTTTTTCTACCAAAAGTAAAAATTTGCACCTCATACCGAAATATACCAATTGCACTAAATAAATGCAGGTAAATACTGGATGACTATGGCCAAATTTTATGAACTGGAAATTTTAAATTTCTCCAAAAAAAAAAAAAAAAAAAAAAAATTCATGCAACCTAATATTTATCACTATTAAATCTCTAAACTGGCTGGTGAGGTAGTTTCAAAGTGATTTTAAATGATCTTCAAGTAAGGTATATAAAAAAAGTTTATGATTTTTTTTTCAAATCAATTAGACCATTCTTTTAATCAATAAATAAAAATTTCTAGTTCTAAATTAGTATTAATTTACCTAAATTTAAAACGATTGGAATTTAATTTATTACAACTACGTTTATGTTTAGTTTTACATATTATTTAAAGTTATTAATAAATTTAAATAACATGTTATTTTTATCCTTACGCTCCTTTATCTAATATGCTCCTTTACCTTTATTTATAATTATTACCTTTAAAAATTATCGCGAAACAATCTATCACATTACCCACTACATTATTTTCATTTTCAGCTCGAAAATAAAATTTTAATAGTGTTGAACATATATTAATATTATAATAATAAAGAATACCTTTGAGCGTTTTTAAAGATGTTTTACTAATTGGTTGTAAATCCAGAAATATTTATGTGATAACAATTTGAAAAGTAATTATATTGTAATTGTTTTTATTGAATATTTAAATGTACTTTTTACGCATTTTGAATCAATTCAAATCTTTTTAATTTAAGCAGTATTTAAATTTTATTCGTTTTGTCATCAAAAATATTAATTTAAAGGAAAAAAATGAATTTCAATACCAAATCATGTTACTTTTTTAATGTGCATTAAATCCTATTTAAATTTTGCTACAAACTAAAAATAACTAAGCTATTATAATCTTTCTAAAATGGCAGTCTTTTCTAAATTAGTATAGTTTAATGACAATTATTTAATGATGTCTACTTAGATGAAAATATCCAGCAACCAAGAATTAATGACAGTTACTTAATGCAGTCTACTTACATGACAGTCTTTTGGAATCTCATTAAGAGCCGAGTCTTCTACGCACTTGTAAGGGTGGCAAGAAAATATAAACCCATTTATATCTACATATATTTATTTATAATAAAATATACTAACTTTTTCGTATGATATTATTCAAAATTGTACTAATTTCAATTTATGGTTTAATTATTAAATTAAATACATTTTAAGCTAAATAAAATAAATTTTGTTTAAATAATAGTTCAAAACAGGTTAGCATAAAAACATCCATTGTTTTCCAATTTAATGTTGTTTAAACAAGTAGGCTGTACAAAACGCAATAAATTATTATTTAATTTTTACTTTGTGTAATTCAAGAGTATTCTGGATTAAAAACAAAGTCTGTCGTTTTTATGGTTTTTCGGTTTTGTGTAGTTCAAGTGTAGGCGGAATTGAAATGATTGTTGAAATAATATGACAAAATAAAGTGAGGTATGGGAAACAAATTTAAGCAACGTAAAAAAAATGAAGATAAGAAACATGTGAGGGGGCATTGTGCAAAATTCAGAGAGGCAAGTTCTCGAAATTAAAAAGAAATATATTTCCCATTATAAGGCAAGAATGGGATACTAGAAAGGATATGAGTTCAATAATTATAATTTTTTTAAGTGCGAATTATCTTGATTATGTTTGGTAAAGGAAAGTGTTGATTGATTTTAGAAGAAGAAAAAAATCGTACACTTAGATTCGAATTTCAGATTTGTTACACAGTAAAAAATCAGGATCATTCATTTTCATCATCAATAATTCATTTTTACCGTAAGATTTTACGGAGCTAGAAACTTATGTGCGTATTTTTAACAGTAATATTTATTGTAAAATGATTGAATCATACTAAATAAATACATAGTACTGCAAAATTTACAATACAATATTTTACGGTAGGAAATGGATTCCACGGTGAAATGGATTACATACCGTGGTACGCTTAAATAGATTTTATACCGTATTACCTTAATATGGATTTTATGACGTACCGATTCTTAATACCATATTTCGATTCTTAATTTTTTACAATTTGGGTGATGAAAGATGGCCTCATATTTTTCATGGCTTATGTACGTAAGACCACACGTTAATTCGTAATTTTCCAAGTATATATATATATATACAGGGTGTCTCAGTTAAACGTTTCAGAACTCCCTAGAGGGTTAGAGTGCATCCTGACGACTCGAAATCATATAGCAATGCGGGGTCGGAAATGCTTTTCAGAGGCGGTAGATGGCGTTGTACGAAAGTTTCGAGCTTTCCAGTGCGTTGGCCTCTTCGGTCCCCCGACCTGTCATGTCTTGCTTTTAATTTCTGGGGTCATATGAAAACGCTGGCTTATGGCACCCCTGTTGACAATGCTGAGGAGCTGGTTGTAAGAATTGCAGTAGCTGCCGGCGAAATTCGAGATATGCTTGGAGTATTGCTGAATGTTCGGATGTCCATACGCCGGAGATGTGAGGTGTGCATTGTAGCCGGTGGCAGCAGAAGAAACTTCGAACACTTACTTTGACCCATGTACCTTATGCTTATTTCAATGTATTATTAAAACGATTTTTCACTTACGGTCTCTTTTCTTTATGGTGCTTCTGTGTACATTACCGCTTCAGGAAAGCATTTCCGACCCTGCATTGCTATATGATTTCGAGTAGTCAGGATGCACTCTACCACTCTTAGGAATTCTCAAACGCTTAACTGAGACACCCTGTATATATAACCTAGCTCGGAATAGAACAATAACTAGATGTATATTTGTGTGTCTTTATTCGTGTTTTATTCAGGTTGTCCAATTTTATTTACATATTTACATATTCAGCACAAATTGTGTTCTTCCTTCATATCCACTACTGGTAATTATAAATCTTTCTTTATTTCTATTGTTATTAGTAAAAAAAGGTTACAAAATGACTTTAAAAAATACGGCTACAAAAGAAAGGTAATCATATTTATATTACACGAATTGCAAATGAAAATTTTTAATTATACTACATTTTTAATCCCATGGTGCATTCTTAACATTTGCCTAGTCTAGCTACTGAATTTACAGTATTTCTAATTTTTCTTTCTTGACCTTACTATTAAAAAAATTGAAAAATCCACCATATTTTAATTTTTTTTAATCATATTTATATTCTATAAAGTGAAATCGAAAAATCATGGTCATAACAATTGTATGGCCGAGCTATTATTCTTTTTGTTCCGTAATCAGTATTTTTAGTTGGCTTATAATTAAAAAAGAAATGAAAAAAAGCTTCAAAATAAAAGAAAGTTAATTTTGACGGTTAAATAAATATTAATGTTTACATTGAGATGGATTTCAGTGAAACGGGAACTTTCTTTTATACCGAATATCATTAAACCTAACTAAACAAAGAGAAATAAAGAAAAAAAACTCAAATAAAACTATTCTGGAATTAAAACGGAAAATAGCTATCAAAGTTAGTATATATTAGGGGAAAAAACTGTCAACATTGATACAATTTTAATTCAAAGAGCTCCCTTACTAATGAGTTTACTTTACGCCGTTTCTTCATAAATGAGAATCTTAGTTTAGTAGCACATTTGCATGCATTACATACTAAGCATGTTTTTAAGAATCGTTTGAGCGTTAAGGTACAAAGGAAAGCTCTATAACATTCTATCAATGGCGAAAGAGTCACGCAATTAAAAAGTTTCAGGCGTTAAGTGAATTTTACAAACGATAGTTTTACTCGGAATATTCTCGATTTGCGTTTGAATTTGCATTTTTCAAAGATCTCAACTTTCTTTTTAATATATACGTATAAACATATTTGATATGATCGAATTTCACGTAATAGGTAGAGTTTTACTTTTGTTCGTCTGCATATTAATGAGTTATGGAAGGTATTCAGGTGGGAATTTCTAGTCAGCATTTATTAAACATGCACGCCAAATGCTTTGTTAGGCATCGATAAAAGTATTTTGATATTCACGAAGAAACTTTACACGTTGTTCTAATGACCAAGTTAAACTTTTAAGTGAAAAAGTATTTTAATGAAAGTCTTTTTTTTTCAAGCCTAAGATAAGGTGATGGATATAGTTTATGAAATTCCTACTTTATTCGACAAGGTTTTTTTTATTTTATTTATTAAGATTTTTAGTTCTGTAAACAAGATACAATAATGAAGATGTTATTTTGATTTTTAATTTATGTACTTCTTACAAAATTGTTAAAATGAAGCTTTTACATATAAATTTCGTAAAATTATTTTTAAATTTAACCTGAACAATTCCATGGTGAATGAAGTATCAATTATATTTGCTAAAATTTTTTAAGAAAAGTAATTTTAGAAGTATAATAAAGTTTTAATATATTCAAGCATGAAAAATAAAACACATACTCACGTCAAAGTTGTTAAAACTTCCATTTTTAAGCTTTATTTTGTTTACTTAGTTTTCCCGTAACCAACCAAAAACTCATGATTTATAGCAAAGAGTGACCATACAGAGTGCTGAACTCTTGATTGGTTACAATACGGTTTTAAATATTATAGATACTAAGAAAAACTAACGCTTTATCCGTTGAAATGTGATTTTAAACGTATTAGATATTTGAGAAACAGATTGTTTAATAGGTAGAAAAAATAGTTTTCAGCGTAAAAACATCATATAAAGAGAACGTTGATCGGCTAAAAAGTGTTTTAAAAATAATAAATATTTGATAGTTAGAATAATATATATAAAATCGGTAATAATGTTGTTTTTAACGCGTTATATCGTCTATTGCAGTTTTCATCTCTTCTGAACTCGCATTCACTAAATTGCCATTCAGCTTGTTCTAGAATTATAATTTAATATACTTTCCAAGTTATTATTCTAAGTGCATGAAATGTAAGGACAACATATACCAATATTCCATTAAACGGCATATGATATAATTTTATCTTTTTATCCAGGGCGTAAAACAAAAGTTAAGGTTTAAAAGAATCTATATTTTTCATACTACATTCAGAAAAGACATTTTTATGTTTATATTGTAGATCCGGAAATCGATATATTGTGGTAATTAATGGAATCTGGAAATTTATTGATATAATCTGGAATTATGAGTTAATTCATATAATTTTGATGTAATCTGGTAATTGCAATTATTATTTTTTTGGAAAGCAAGCAT
This sequence comes from Parasteatoda tepidariorum, assembly GCF_982258835.1. Lineage (NCBI taxonomy): Eukaryota > Metazoa > Arthropoda > Arachnida > Araneae > Theridiidae > Parasteatoda > Parasteatoda tepidariorum. The sequence goes on from NC_141765.1 coordinate 57,672,703, forward strand.
TGTTTTTGAATTGAACTGAAAGTATTAAATTTTTCTCCAGAAAAAAGTCCTTACTGTGAATATAGTACATGAAAAAGTAGAGTGTTGAAGTAGTGAAGGATGAAAATGATATTCAGAACTATTTTCGCTCCACATAATCACTTTTAGTAACAATAAAAAAATCATAGATTTAGGATTTCCTGATGAATTTAATAAATATGCAAACCTAAAATTTAATGCATCGCAAAATAAATCATGTTACAATTTTTTCCGTCTATTTTAATCATCTAAAGTTAAAAATTCATTTTGCTACAATTTTGTTTTCATTTGTAAATAGTTCAATTTTATCTGCAAAAATATTAATTTAAAATGGGAAACTTGCAAGAAATTTAAAAATTCAAAAATTTATAACTTACAAAACAATAGCGGACTTTAGATCCTTTTAGTCCAGCAATGAGGTAGTTCCGTCCATTTTCTTCCCATGTTCCTTGGCATTGGAAAGCTAAAAACAGTTTCAAAAGTAAATCCATTTCATTAATTTATGCATTAACTTTATTACACAGACCTTGATAAAAAATAAAGCAAACTCTACATAAGCTTTTCGGTCAGATTTTTTTTTTTAAAAAAAAAGCTATTGCGAACCCATTTTTAGAGATTTTTGAGATTCTAGAGCTCTCAATTCAATACAGCATTTATGTACATATTTTTAAAAGATTTATTTATTTGTTTTAAATTTGTATGCGTAAATTACTTAAGGCTTAGGAAATTGAAAAAAATATATAATGGCTAGCCACCAAGTCTTACTCGCCATATTATTACTTAAATTAATTTAATCAAAGCGTTTGCTTGAATTTTTAATTAAAGAAATTTTTACAAGATAATTGAAGTTCTTTATTATTTTTTTTAATCATCTTCATAAGAATCTAGATAATTAATAATCATCATAAAAATCTAGATCGAATCATAAAAATTACAGTACAGTTTCACCGTAAAATCCATTTTTACCGGGACATGTATGTAACGTAACATAAATCTGATGCAACGTAATTCTTAGAGTAATAATGATCGTGAAATCACGGATTAAATAATACTGTAAAATGTACGGTATAATATTTTACGGTAAAAATGTATTTTACGGTAAAATGAATCTCAATTTCACGGATGATGCCTCCAAAGTGCCAGTACTTTATATCATAATTAGATCCTGAATATTTTACACTATATCTAACAAATATGCATTTTAAAATTATAATCAAAGAATTAAAAAAAACACTGAGGATTAAAAAAAATTATAATCATTGGTTAAAAAATACCCAGCTTCTGTGTATTATAAATTTTTAGAAAACATTTTGCTTGAATCTTCGAAATGGCGCTTTTTAACCTGGTGGTGTGAATATTTGCCAGCTTGAATTGACCCCTTAACTTAATTTATTATTGTTTTAAAGTGATTCTTGACTCCTTACTATTTAACCAATCATAAATAATTGAAAGTTTCATCATAGCTGATTGTGCGTGATCTGAATCATTTATATTGAGCATTCAGAATTGTAAAAAAAATAAGCTAATAAATTTGTTTTATGCACGTATCGTGTTACTGTAATTATTTCTTTCACTAATTCGTGTCCGCCTATTTTACGATTGAATGAATATTTTTGTGTCTGAAAGCTTTTACTTGCTCTGCACGTCATAATAAATTTTCACTCGATCAATTTATCATTCTATGTACACGCTATTTAGCTGCGTGACATTTTCACACGAGTCAGTACTTTGTGAATAAAAGCTTTCTGATAATTAAAATTTGAAATAAATTAAATATTTAACTTTTGTATCAATCTTTAAAGTATAGTTCTGATTTAGATTTTTTTAGGAACAGTGAGATGTATAAGGACTGTCTACAAATTTATATTTTAAGTAAAATGCAATGAATATCTTTTTTAACTAATCGTGTTCAAACAAATAAATTATTCCAAAAGTTAGAGGAATGCAATTGTGTTAAAATTTCCAGCAAGTTTTATCAGACGCAGGTTAAAGTAATTAGACTGTTCTGAAAGTTCAAATGAATTATTCTGAGAATATTTTAATAATTTAGCGAAATTTAATTAAGTTTGACAGCATTGCACTTAATTTAAAAAGGATTATTTCTGAACTGAAATAATTCAGGAATTTGTAGCTCTATACCGTTAAATTCGATACACTTAAAATAATATTAGTTTTTCCAATTAACTTGGCAAAACGTGAGTTGGTTTAAAAATTCTTTATGAGATATTATTTTTATATTACAAAATATTCTATAAACCAGCCAAACTATATTACTTACATTAAAATAAAAAATAAACTGAGAAAAAAGTGTAGTTATTATTACCAGAATAAGGTATAATTTACTGGACTTAAGAGAATACTTTTCACCGAAGCGTTTTGGAAATTATTTTGGTAAAATTACAAAATTGAAAATAAAATATGGTTTTATAATATGTGCTTAAATGGTAATTGTGGTAAAATTTCGTAATTTTATGATGATATCTTAGAGCATTCATGAAAATCATTCATTCTATTAAATTAACTTTTCAGTTTTATACTTTTTGCGAAATGCGTGGTAATAAGCACTGAATAATTTTTAAAATTTTTGGTAAATCGTTACCATTTGAACAGAAACATTCACAAATGAATAGTCTGTTCTAAATTATTATGTTAAGTGAAAAATATTTGTTAAAATAATATTTTTAGTATTTTTTTCCAAATAGGTGCGAAGATTTCTTCGAAGGTTCTCACGGCTTTTATTCCAGTTTGTTATGACACATTTCATATAATGAATATTTAGAAGATTTTGCCCTTGGTTTATTAAATTATATTGCAGTTATGGCTTTAAAAATTAACTTGTATTGATAATATTTATATATTATTCACATCAATACTATTCTTTTATATTTATATAATATGAATTGTTGTCTTTTTCATGTTACATTGAAACTGAAAATTCTCGTTTAGGCTTATTGAAGTTACTTACTCATATGTTCACGAACTGTTTCACAAGTTGTTAGGAATTCCAAAGTTTCATGACTTCTACATCCAACAACTTTAACCGCTGAATCGTGGCACTGGTCAGAATGTATGTGATTTTTACTAGCTGCTATCCTTAGACCATCAGTTTCCACTAATTGCGGGCATAAAGCTATCACAGAAGCTGAATGAGCTGAAACAACAATGATAATTATTACAATACGGGGGAAATTCATGATAAAAATTATCATTATTAAATAATAATTAAAATATTGTGAATATAAACGTGGCTGATATTATAAATAAATTGATACTTTGTGTAAAAAAAAATTTACAAATAACGCATAAGAAACTAAATCCTTCATTTCATGTGTGTGTGTGTGTGTGTTTCTTCTCTTATGAACTTATTAACGAAATATTTATCTTTTAAAAAATAAGTCACAAGACAAAGTTTAATTAAATAATAAAAACAGTATTAATAATAATTACAGTATTAGGTAATTGACATTTTATGTAGAATCTAATTTAAAGTGTCTGTCAACATTTCAAGTGTCTTAACCTATTAGCATAATATAAATTTTATAAAACAACAAATTAAAAGCCATTTATGTTGATTGTAAAATTTGGATGAAAAGTAAAGTTCAATAATGTTATATTTCAGATAATATGTTGTAAATATGAACTATAAATATTCCTTAAGTAAAAAAAAATATTTTAGAGCATGTAGCCTTTTAGACTTTTTGAAAAAACTACATTTTTCACGAAATCTATCGCTATTTTATTGTTTATAACATTGGCAAGATTCCTTTTATAACTGTAAACATAATTATAAATAACAAATCTAACTTTTTAAAAGTAAAAAAAAATACTAAAGAAATTTTAGACAGAAAGCAATGTCTAAACAGTTTTGCACATTATCTAAAATAGACGGATAATTTCCCACTAGAGAGTTTTTCACAAATGAAAAGATCAAACCTTTCTTTTTATTAGAATGGAAAAAATATTAAGTTGTCGTTGAAAATATTGTAAAGTAATATAAACGCTAAATCAAAAACGTGACCAATGCGGAGGAAATCATAGAGGACTCACAATTGTATGTAGAAAAAAATTTTAAAAAGAGGTTGTGAAATATTTTAGTTATTACTAGAAGTTGATTTTTATTTTATTAAGAATATATTAAAAAAAATTGTAAAAAAATATTAATTTTGATAAATAAGGTACATCTCAGACATCAACGCATATATATATATATATATATATATATATATATATATATATATATATATATATATATATATATATATATATATATATATATAATATATATATATATATATATATATATATATATATATATATATATATATATATAGATTAGTAATTGGTTTTTAAGAGTCATTAAGTCATCAATGAAGTCCATTTATTTTGCAAGCTTATTATCTAACAGTATTATAAGTAGCCTTATTTACTAAAGAAATGAAATCAATCAAAAATATTTTAAATTTTTAAAAGAATTATTTAAAAAACTGTTTATAAGGGAAACAAAGTATGAACAGTCTTGGCCATTTTTACAAATAAAAACAGCGAGAATTTATTTTTGTTCAAGTAAAAATAATTAATGTACCGTTCATTTATTTATTAATTTTTTGAAGTCTTATGAAAATACTCCATCAATGAATAACAGAACAAAATATTTTTCTCCAAATAACAGTCTAAACAAATGATTAAAATATTTTATGTTAAACAAAACAAATTAGCATAACCATTTTCGTTTAACAAGTCTTATTATTACAGTATTTCCTCATAAATGCTGCTATTAATATATGTTAATTAAATAATAGAACCAATAACCGTATAATGTTAGTTATTGTAAAGGGTAGTTACTGTAATCACTTAAAATTAATTAGTTATTATTCAATTATTTTTAAGTTATAAAAATAAACTAACAACGAATAACAATTAATTTTTTTTTTATCAAAACAACAGTTTACGCAAATAGCAACATAATTTTACTTTAACTAAAGCGAAATTGCTTGTTCTCATAAGATTCTTTATTTCTTGAGTTCTTGCATAAATGTAATAACTAATGTATGGTAAGTAATTGATATTATAAAAAACCAATTCACACTATTTAATATTAATGTATGATAATTAGTTAATATTGAGATTACATCTAAGTCATAAAAATACCCACTACAATGGATAGCAACGATAAAAACAGTTTATTTAAGTGAATGAGCTCATTATTTTACCTTAAATAAAGCAGAATAGTTTTCGTATAACAAGCCTTATTATCCCGTGAGTCTCAACTTAAATGAATTAATTAATGTAAGTAAAATTAATTAAAATACATAAGGCTCCTGATTCAAAATGAGAATATTTTCTAAAAATATTTCTTCCACTTAACCTGATTTAATTGTTTAGTTTACTAGCAAGCCTGAAACTTTTAAGTTGACAGTTGTCATATATGAAGTGCAAACGAACCATGAACTTTTACTAGGATCATGTTAATTGATGAAGACAAATTTTCGCTCCGTATTACGACCGTAGTAGGGGATAAATGAAGGTGTCAGGGATTTATTAATGCTTTATCGTATAAATCATATCTAAAATTTGTACATGAGAAAATGCTTCGGCAACAAATTATAAAGTCTAGAAAAATAACTTGAAAGGAAAAATAAATGAAATAAATGTATTAAATTTTAAGAATTAAAAAAAAATTATCCAGGACACAGTTTTTAAAAATTGTTTGAAAAATGTTTTAAGTTTTTGTGTGTTACTGCACCATTTAACGATTTTTTTTCTGAAATATTTTATGACATTTTAAAAAAAAGAATTTTATTTTAAAATTTAAAAGAAATGTTTTTTAAATGTCACTTAAAATGTTCTTTATTACAATTATCAAAACTTGTCTTTAACATTTCTGCTTTTAGAATTTAAAAAAAATTAAAAATTTACTACTTATTGCGATTATTTTTAAAAAAATATGCATAAAAATTGAAAACAAAACTTAAATTTTACGAAAGCAAATAAATTGCTATATTTCAAAAAAGCAGATATCAAATTGCATTAATTTTTTTCTTTAAATTATGAGATCCGACATTTCAAAGTTAAAAATAAATAAATGTTGATATTTTAAAATATTCAGGGCTGTACTATCCCTTTAAATTTATTCAAAAGAAAAAAAAATGGAACTATATTTTATCTGATCTTCTGAGCTATAGGCAAATATGATATTTTTAACCATCTTAACTCAAAATACTGGAATTTATTTTTACAAATAATAAAACAAACCACGAAAATCTTGAATATATATTCCTTAATCCCTTATATCGCTCATGGCATTTATCTAAGCCCCATGATTTAAATTGTTTTAATTTTTATTATTTAAAAAATACAAGGGATTTTAGACATACAGTGGCTTGCAAAAACTTTCACCCATTATATTGTTACTTTAATTGAACTAAAAAATTATTCTTTATTATAGCCAAATTAATGAAATGAGAATTATTTGTTTTTCAAAACTTACGAAAACTACCAAAAATAACCCGGCAAAAATTACAGTAAAAAATAGAAGCATTATGTATTTAACGATTAAACAAAATTACATATAATTTTCATTAATTCAAAGGAAATTTTAACATTTGAAAAACATTACCTGGCTTCACCTTGACCACGGAAGCAATGCGGTTTTAATTTTTACTAATATTATATTTCAAAAGTTGCCCCATTGCAAGAGATTTAGTGAAGAATTAGTTCAGTCTAAAAGTTTATTTTTCTGCCATCCAGGTGGCCGAGTGATCAGCATGCTTGACTGCGAAACCAATGATTACGGGTAGGAATCCCGCTCAGGGTACGAATGTTTCTCTCTGTGTGTTGTCTTCTGTTGTGAATATGACCCCCCCTCCCCTTTAAAGGGTGTAAGGTGGCGTGTTAAAAGATGATCGGGTGATGACTTGGATTCCCTGTGTAACGTTAAATGAGCGAAAATTCCGGCATCTTCCGAGGCGAAGAATAAGAAGTTCAGTGATTATCATTCAAAAAAAAGTTTGTCTTTCTATCTGTAAATGTTAATAGCTTTATGTCCACAGAAATTACACAGTTTGATACACATTTACTATGTATTACAGGCAAATAAAATTAAAAACAAGTCAAAAGAAGTTAAACTAGTTATTATCCTTAGAGTGATCTAGATAAAAATTAAACAATTTAACATGAACCTATATAAATGGAAATTAGCCGATGGTATGTGGTAGTAGTCGATGGATATGATTTTTTATTTCATGTGTGCAATAATTTTATAAAAAGTCAATATTCTTTATATCTTGTTTTTTTTCTCTTCTATTTATAATATGCTACATATATGTACAATGTGCAACTTATTGTTTCAATGATTGAAAACATATTTTAAATTGCTCTTAAAACTTATTTTAATTTGCTTGGAAACATTTCCTTCCTATTTGAGTACATAGATAAAATCATTCTTGCTTCAATTAGATAAAAAATTTTCCCGTTCCAAAATGAATCTAAAACAAATTGCTTTTATAAATGAAAAATGCACACTCACCTACTAATGTTATGTAATCCATTCCCGAAGAATCATACCGTGGGGATGAGCATGCATCATGGGGTCTTCTTGCAAACTCTCCTAAAAATTAAAAAGAAAAAAAAAACATAAAAAAAAATATTTAACCAAAAAATTATTATTCAATATTCAAGTGAAAATTTATTTTATGTATTTGGATTTATGCGTTCGTAAAAAGTGATAAAAAATAACTGAAAAGAAAGACTTAAAATGTAGAACATATGAATTTTAGTGAGCAATAATAATATGCATGCGAAACCTTTTATCGCCTAAACGCTTTAGTTTTGGAATTATTCACGGAGAAAAAATTCTGGTAAAATGACCGCATTGCATGGTATTGGTGGTTTAAAAAATCATATTTCTGGTTAGTAAAACCAAAATATAACGTATTAAAACCATTCATTTGGTAATTTTTCTGTTAGTATGGTAACAGTTTACTTGAAATTCTGATATTCAGCATTATAATTTGTATTACTACACATTTTGTAAAAAATACAAAAGTGAAAAGAAAATTTTCAAGACATTCACCACATTTACCAAATTTTAGCATAGATTAGAACGCTATATTTGAATGTTAATTTCACCAAAATCGTTACCAAAGTGCAGCAGTGAAAATTACCAAGCTTTATGGCGTTTTCATGGAGAAAAATCACTGTGAATTATACCATATTCTGGAAATTTTAGCCATATTTTCTCTCAGTGTACGCTTTAAAAATATGATTTGTTTCTCAAAAATCTATTTATATTGCAAATCGGTATTTTGTCTACTGATCTATTAATTATTAACTCGCGTTCAGATTTAAAGCAGCAAGAAATATAAAATAAAAGTAAAGAAACAAAGCAATTAAAGATTTCGGAAAATCGTCATTGTTTTAATGTATTGTTTTCTTAGACAGTCAAAATATTTTATTAAATTATTTTATCTATGAGTATGAAAGATTTTCCTTTAGTTAAAGACTATCCCCTCAGTTACGAATAAATTAAGACATCAATATCTTCGTTTAGCAACCAGCCACTACATTTCAACGTCGAGAACCTTATTTTAAGGAAATATAATATTATTGTCTAAACACTGGTAATAAGTTTGAAGAATAAACTAAATCAGAAGGTACCATTTGTCAATAAAAGTATGCAGGAGAGAAATGCCACAAAAGTAGTAGTGCAATATTAAAAAATAGCAGAAGATCATGTTAATATTTTAAGAATATGTTAAAAAAATTCCGTTAGCAAAAGCTTTGTTAAAACTTCGCTTTTCCTCTTGTTGCTTTTAAAACTTCGCATTTATTCGATATGTTTTGTTTTCCTCATTCCCGTTTGGTGAGTTTTGAGAATAGGTGGCTGTTTTCGAGCGCTTGAAACATTTCCACCTTAATAATTTTTGAATCAAATGAGGTTTTTAATTTATCAAGTGTATTGTTCTGTTTCAGTTTCTTGGGGTTATTCCGTTAATTATTATTAATGCTTACTGAAAAATATTTTATTTATTCATTTTAATTTTAAAGCCGGTACTTTTAAATGTGATACATACTTTTGATAATTTGGTGGAATGATTCAGCAAACCAAAGAATTAATTTTCGAAATCCTTAAATTTCTTCACTTAAAATTTTTAATTCCTGTTCATAAGAATGATCTTTTAAAAAGAAATTTAATACAATTTTAATATTTTCCTAATCATTTCATACTAATTTTACATAATGCTATCATTGTTTAAACACATAAATAATTTTGAATTTTATGTAATATTAGTTGTCTTTGAAGCAACTTAATTCATTTAAATATTAATATTTTTGAAAATATAAAAATTGTACAATTTAAACGTAATTTTCATTCTTTAAACTCTCCACAATCATTGAAAATCCACGAGTAATTCCATTATATCATTTCCTCGTCTAGATATGCGTGTAAAATTGAATTTCTAATTAGCTTAATGTATTGTACTTCGAGGCGCAAATGTGAAAAGACAAGCTATAATAGCGATGCAAAAGTAAAGATAATCAATGATTTCGCTTAGCTTTTCGCGAATGCTTTTGAATCTTTATCATATTTCATTGGATTTTCAACATTTTCATTTTACTTTTGCTGACTTTCATTTTCTCTTTTTTCCATTTCATTTATTTATTTATTTTTTTCAGAAAAAGGACTTAGATTCCTTAGATGGGCTAAAGCGGATATTTTTATTTGTTTTAATTGAATTTCTTTAAAGAATAGAGACAGTTATTCAACGCCTGCTCATTTATCGATCTTTTTTAAAGCTATTCCGAAAAAAAAAATATCTAGATTAAAAAAGTAAGAATTTGTTAAGCTCATTTTATTACACATTTCAGTAAATAAACTCAAAGGTTCTTTTTCTGTACCGATAGTTTAGAAACTTGATTAGACTTTAGTTTTATTAATATTTATGACATAATTATGTATTTAAGAAATAAAAGAAAATTACTTAGTATGTACAAAGTTAAAGTTGACTAAGCAGAAATCTGAAATTTCCTTCAAAATTATCTTTTAATTCTGATAAAACGTTGGTTTTTGGTAAATTATAAATTTTGTTTTTATAAACTGAGTAAAGATAAACGAATATTTTTATTTATTTTAATTGAATTTCTTAAAGAAAAGGAAAAAAATAGTCTCAGCCAGTTCATTTAATGAATGGTTTTAAAGTTATAACAAAAAATATAAAAACAAGAGTTTGCAGGTTAAACTGTAAGATCAAAGGTTCTATAGCCATATTAAAAGCTACAGAAACGTTGTAAAATATTTATATTACATTGTTATCTAGTCAAAAAGAAATATGATTATTTTAGTATGGGAATATGAGGTGGAAAGTTTCGTGTGAAATAAAATTTTAGTGTTCCTTTAATATATTTTATCAAAATAGTGTGTTTAATTTAAATAAAAAGTCAGTAACTTAAACAAACCTGAATAGTTAAGATTTTTTTGTAGACATATGCCTTGTTTCTATGTTATGAGATTATGTTTTGAATACTATGAAATAAAAATTATAGTTATATTTAAAGTATGAAGTTAAGAGAATTCTACGTTTTAAATTAATACATTACTATGTTATTCTATATAACCTAAGAATATATTATTTTCAAATAATGTATAGTTAGACGAACACATTCTAAAATGCATAAGATAAAATAAATGCTCTTTAAAGAAAAAGTTTCAGGCTAGACTAGCGGCGTAGGCAGTGAAAGCTTTTATTAACAATTAAAAATGCGTCAATGTAAAATAGAGGAAAAAAAACGTAGTTAATTCACTACTTAAAATGCATTCAAAATATTTGGAAAGAAAATAAAAGTTTTTCCTTTAAAAAATAGCATCTCAAAAGAACAAAAAAGGTAATTCTTTTAGAGCACAAGTTATGTAGTAAAAATTTAATTTGCCGAAAGATTAAACTGTCTTTATGTTTACGAAATTACCTCCTTTTTGTTTCTAAAACGTTTTCGTTTTTGTCAAACAAACAAAAAAAATTAAGACTTAAACTACTTAAACAGTAGTACAGCCTGAAATAAACTTAAAACTTAAAAATTTTATTAAAAAGAAAAGATTTTGCAAAATCATGAAAAAGACTTGCATCTTTTTATCACAAAGCGCATTTTGCATCGCTTAATGGTCGGCAAAATGTGCCATTTACATATACACTAAAATTGTATAACTTTTTCTTGATTTTTGTTGCTTTGATGGATTCAATTATATTGATTATATTTCTGTTTTCTTCTTATAAATAACTATTTCAATATTTACATCAATTTTAATAATAAATGAGAAAGAAATATTCAATTATTCAAAATTGCAATTGAGATTGTCGGGTAACAATTCAAATATAATAAATTCGGCAGTACTTTAAAAGTTCCATATCTTTTTAGCGAATGATATGCTATTTTTATAACTGTTGTGTGTTTGCAACAGTTAATCATTAATGTTAAGAAAAGTTATATTTAATAAATTCGAAGAAATTATGTATAATAAATCGATAAGAAAAGTTATATATAATAAAAGTTATATATTCAAATATAATAAATTCGGCAGTACTTTAAAAGTTCCATATCTTTTTAGAGAATGATATGTTACTTTTATAACTGTTGCGTGTTTGCAACAGTTATTCAATAATGTTAAGAAAAGTTGGCAAGCAATGTCTCTGTTAATTCAAACTCTTGTAAAAGAAATTGGAATTTTTATAATGTCTACCTTCACCTATTTTTAAAATTTAATTCATTCACGCAGCATCCCGTTGTGGGCAAGGGGGTTAGGGAGATTAAGGCTCCGCGATTTCATAACCAATGGCATGATGACCAATGTGGTCAGCACTGCGCACCGAAACATTTACAACCGAAACAAGCTGGTACCCATCGCTCTGAAGCTGGGTTTGCTTCAAGATTCCACTGAGGATTGAACCACATTTCAAGTCATTCTAAGGATTGAAAAATTTCAAGTTTGCGAATCAATGATCTTCTAATTCGAAATATCTAGGTTTCAGTAAATCTTCAAAAAATTAAAACTTTACAAATGATTTTAAACACACTTTTTATTCGCTATAAGATTTGATAAGAGCTTTCAGATGATGAAATCCTGAAAGAAAGGTTTTGTTTAAATCAATATATATATATATATATATATATATATATATATATATATATATATATATATATATATATATATATATATATATATATATATATATATATATATATATATATATATATATATATATATATATATATATATATATATATATATATATATATATATATATATATATATATATATATATATATATATATATATATATATATATATATATATATATATATATATATATATATATATATATATATATATATATATATATATATATATGTGTATAAAGAGAGAGACTGATTTTTTTACGCTCTTGCAATTTCTAAACTTCTATAATAAAATATTTTTTTAAAAAAATTGTGCACATATATATCAATTGTGCATGAAAAAACAAATTCCAAATGGAAAAAGTCTTCTGTCAAGAAAGAAATAAAATACTTGAGTGAGCATGTGGGTGATTCAGGGAAGGCAATTCTCCTTCAACAAACATAAGGAAAAGTTTTATAACCACCTTTCTTGTACTTTCTTTATTGAGGTTTAGTACAATACTTTTGTTAGTAGACAAATTCAGAATAAATCTAGTACGACTAACAGTTTACTTTAAAAATCAAATGCAATCGATTAGTTAGATTTAAAAGCAATCGGAGATTTTCTTGCATTTAAAATATCATTAATGAACATTACAAAACAAATATTATTACTTTTTTAATAATTGATTTTAAAAATAATATCTTTTATTTAATAAAGAATTTTATCATTAAAAACTTTTAAGTTATTAAGACTTTTTTCAATTAAAATATACTAATTATTCACATTCAATTAATTTTTTAATATTCAAAAAATTCTCGAGAAAAGGCACGAAAAAATTTCAAATACGAAATCAAAAATCATTAAACATTATTATGTTCCTTGATTTAGAAATATAATTTTCTAGCATTGTTAAATGTCATTTTTTTAAATGAACTAGTATATGGTTTTTTTTTAAATTTCTAATTGATTTCAAAAATTTTAATTTTAATCACTTAATTTTCAAAGTCCAGTCCTTTAGATAATCCAATGTTACGGTCATTTCAATCTGCGTTGTTCTTCACATCATTTACATGCGATCGAACAAAAAGTTCATCTGAAGTAATAATAAAAAATGCACAATCTTCTTGCATTTAGATTTTGATTTATCAGTTCTTTTTAGACCCTGTATTTAAAATATTGTGATAATTGACTTTATTAAACATGTTTTTATTGCCATGTGAAAATTGTAGCATTACTTATATGTAGAGCATCTTTCGTAACTTTTATCATTTTATTATACAACTTATTAGTTCTTAAAAGTAACGAATATTTCCCTATACAAAGTTCTAATATTTAATAGTTTAGTTTATTGTAGCAATTTAGTGCTATTCATTAGCAAGTACAAAAGTTTTTTCTCGGTGATTTTGTGGAACAGTCTCATGATTTTTATTAAATGCATGATCTGCATTCACGAATCTGACAAGAATGATTTTTGGAGTTGAAAACCTATCAAATTATTTTTGCTAAGAAATGGGCTGTCATTTTAATATTTTGCATGCGATTAAGACCTATTCGGTAGACAGTGAAAATTTTATTAACTTCAAATTTAAAATAAAAGGTTGTTGAAATGTTTTGAGTACTCGAACCAGACGCTCTTTTTTACGACGGCTAGATGTGAATAAATAAAATAGTAAAATGCGAAAACTCACAGTTACAAATAAAAAAAAACTAGAAGGGAAATTAATTAAAGGGGACATTAAAACTCATGATAACCGAAGGGTCGGTGATAGATGGAGAAAGCAAAAATAAGCACAGTACGGTTTCTAATAAATGCTAATTATTATAAAGTTGAGAGCATATTCCGGAATATTTTGAGAATTTGCATCTGAACAGGATTTTAAAATACGGCCTGACGTCTACGCATCTTCTGTCATAAATATTATATAGACTATGGTAAAAAGAAATATGGAGTTAAAGGAAGTTTAAATTTCGATCTCCAAGGGAGAAAAAAATAAGCATAAAGTGCAAAAATGGGAACCCAAAATTTTATTTGATTATATCATACATGCATTTTATTTCTATCCGTCATATATTCAAAACGTGTTAAAAAGATTTAAACAATAATATTACGGATTTCGTAATTTATTGCAACAGTATACATTTAATTATTGTCTCCAGTTCTTTCCACTGCGATGACTTGCAGTTAAATGACTCTATAGCAGCAGAAAGACTCGATGATTTTTTTCAACTCCATCACTGTTGATCTGGCACCAAATCGAGATGCTCCAGGATGACTCGATGGAAAGTGATCGGTAGCAAATGTGTGTGAAATCATTCAAAGTTGCATTCACAATAAAGGTGTACATAAAAAGCGCTATCTATTGGATGAAGAGGGAACTATTTTATTGCAATGTTCCTCTACAACATATAAACTAAGACTCGTCTACATCCACCATCCAGGAAGATCATTAAATTGGTCTCAACAATTTATTTTTAATTACAACCACTCTGAACAAGCTAAAGAACTTAGATTGATTGCATAGTTTAAGAACAAAATGCGAATTCATGAATATTAGTTATTCAATAATAATAATTCCTGGCCCATAGTACTCGAATAATAATTCACTTAAAAAAATTGAATTACTTCGATCCTGACTGTTTATACTTTTTACCCTAAAAATTTATCTTTTTCTCCTTCCATTCAAGGATTCCATTCAGTTTAATCTATCTAAAAAAATCTCCTTACTTCCTGACTTATAACTATAACATCATATCACATATATACAAAAAAAATCCCTAACACTTGTTGAAAAAAATCCCTTTATACATCCCATTACTCCTCTTTGTCTACAAATCTAGTTCAAACAATGTAAAAGACTAATCCCAGTTGATAACATAGAAGACCATTCTTCCGTGAATAAGCTACGCTGTTATCGGAACATTTCCGTTAAAAGGACACTGCTTGCAGTACAAGATCACTGCAATGAAGCTTATCTGCAGAAAAACGCGTTTTCGATAGTGGTACATTACTTTTTAGCACGGAGTTGCGATTTTAAGTTAGAATCCGATCAATTTTAGCAGCAGACAGCACGTCATAGTCAATTTTTCAGAGGCATACTTGGCTGCTAGCGTCCAACAACATTTCTCCGTTCTAACATATTAGAGATAGTCAAATTACGTGATAACACGCAACTCATAAACACGCAAGAAATTCAATTTAGAAGCTTGCTCGTATCGCCTTATGTGCGTTTTTTTTTCTTTCTTTTTCTTGTTATTTTTATTTCTCGTTTCGTCACGGTACGACGTTAAGTCGTTAATAACGTGCCTCGAAAACCGATGGTTTTCAAAAATAATTTTTTAAGAGAGGAACTGAGTGCCTTTTACGTCAGTTTGGATTTCCGAGAATAAATAATGCTAGTCTATCGTGCTAATCAATCAATTACCAACTTCGAGTTAGCAAAGAACGCCCTGAGAAAAGTCGATTTCAATTTTTTTTCTCAACAAATGATAAAAGAAGTGGAAAAGTAATAAGGTATAGTATATAAAAAAGTATATAAAGTTTCCATTTAATCTTTAATTTAATTATGATATGAATACTTATTTGTTGAATAATTTTCTGGTTAAAAACATTTGTTGTCATGTGCTTAGCATCAATCTCTCTTTTGTTAATTTTATATCTATTTAAAGGAATGTTTCAATAATATTCATATTGTAAATGTAGGCATGCACGTACCAGATGATATTTGTTAAAAATTGGTCGTGAAGACGCAGTAGATGAAAACAAATCCATCATGATTTTCTATTAAAATTAATTAAGCCAACTTCTCCCTATAATTTACCGTAAAAGTTTAATAGTAATGTAGAGACACCAATTTAATATTATGTTAACGTCAATCTTAATGTAATTTTTTGAATTTTTTGTTCACAGAGAGACAAGGGTTTTATTTGAAATGTCATTAAAAATCGAGGTAATTTTTTAAAATTGTTGTGCACAAGTAGAAATTAAGCCCAACTTGGTTGTAAGTGATGGCTTCGTCAAAGTAATTTTTTTTATTCCGGTTATTTCGATCAAAGATAAATTGAATTTCGTTATCGAAATTTGCACGAAATTCCAACTATTGTTATAATTAATTTTCACAAATTGAAATTTATCTATACACCATTATATCATATAGCATCAATCTTTCTTTTGTTAATTTTATATCTATTTAAAGGAATGTTTCAATAATATTCATATTGTAAATGTAGGCATGCACGTACCAGATGATATTTGCTAAAAATTGGTCGTGAAGACGCAGGAGATGAAAACAAATCCATCATGATTTTCTATTAAAATTAATTAAGCCAACTTCTCCCCTATAATTTACCGTAAAAGTTTAATAGTAATGTAGAGACACCAATTTAATGTTATGTTAACGTCAATCTTAATGTAATTTCTTGAATTTTTTGTTCACAGAGAGACAAGGATTTTATTTGAAATGTAATTAAAAATCGAGGTAATTTTTTAAAATTGTTGTGCACAAGTAGAAATTAAGCCCAACTTGGTTGTAAGTGATGGCTTCGTCAAAGTTATTTTTTTTATTCCGGTTATTTCTATCAAAGATAAATTGAATTTCGTTATCGAAATTTGCACGAAATTCCAACTATTGTTATAATTAATTTTTACAAATTGAAATTTATCTATACACCATTATAAAATTTAAAAAAAACAACACTATTTCAACAAATGATAAATCATTCTCTTTAAACAAATCTTTTCTCCTAATGAAGGGGACAGTGGGATAAGACCTCTCCTAATGTAGGGAAAGTGGGATATTATATATATATATATATATATATATATATATATATATATATATATATATATATAGTTTAGCTCTAACAGGCCTTCGAATTTTAACTACCCGGTGTTATCCCGTTTCCCTTCTTCCATATATTTTCTTCCATACAAACTGGGGATATTGTTCAAAATATCCCCAGTTTGAGGGCTCTGAACTAGAACTCTGAACTTAAGGTATCCGACTGTTTGAAAAAAGGCAATTTCGATGAAAATTTAACTTTTTTTTCTCATTGACTATGCTTGAAATTCTGCTTAATTAGCTCTTTAAATATTTTTAAGATGAAAATAAAAGTTATAATTTCAAGTTATTTTATTCATATAAGAAAAATTTATTTAGTTTTTTTTCTTAGGAAATTACATACTTTAAATGCATTTTCAGAAGAACGTTAACTTGCAGAACATCTCCTTACGCTATCACTTATTTCAAAGATCTTTGAAACTCCTTATGTATATTTGTATAATTTTAGGTATATTTTGAATTAAAAGCTAAAATCTAAGTTTGAATTTGTTATTGTTATGATGATTTAAGTAAATAAATATTGAACAATATGTTTAGTTTCATTGCATTGGTTATTTGAATTTTTTTAAAGATTTTATTTTCGAAACGCAGGTTTCATAAATATAAATGTCATTATTACATATATTATAACAGTTTTCATTGAAGCATTTTTGATTCAGAAAAGTTTTTTTATGCCTTACGAATTGGTGTAGAGCTACTAGCACGACAACTAGAATTTGTAGATTTTGTATCCAAATTTTCGCTTATTTTTATTTTAAAAAAAATAATTTTGTTACCAAAAAGAAAATCGATACAGTCGGATACCTCAAACTATACATTATTTCCCGCTGAAATGCGTTGAATGAACTTTCAAACTGGCAAATACATTTAATATTTTTTTTATTATTATTATATTTTTTTAAAAAAATGACAATTTAGCAACATTTTTTTACGTAGCACAAAATTATTCAAAAATAAATAAAAAATTCATCCTATTTACAAATTTTTAAGAGCAAAAATATTCCAGTGTCTTAGTAATTTTTCAAATATTAAAAAAAAAAAATAACAGCGGAAGAGCTTTTCAATGTCAAAGAGATACGGTTGTTATTTAAACTAGAGAAATTGACAAATCCTAATCCTCAAATTTCTTTATTGAAATTCCTATTTAAAAAAAGAAAAGAGAAAGATACTTACGACATTATTTTCAGAACCAAAGAGAACTCATAAAAAATTCCCTTGTAACTGTTATGACTAAGAGACTAAGTGACTAAAATATTGCGTATTTAGATTGTTTTTATAAATATTAATAATCAGAAAGAGAGTTTATTGATTTGTTTCGAATACTTAGTAATATCCAATTCGCTTTAAAAGGGTTTTTTCTTCTAGCTAGTTTTCTTTTATTCATGCTGATTTCTATTCTGCCATTGTTAATATTTACTGTAATTTATATATTAAGTACATACATAAGAATAATAAATACAATAAATAAATGATTTAAAGAGTATATTTCTAAAATATTTTAACACATTTTGACACGTAGTTGTTTTACGGAAAAAGTTAATGAAATAAACTAAGAATATATTTTTATTTACTTATTGAAAAAAATTATTTTAATAATCAAAATAATCTATAAAAATTTTACTATATTTTTTTTAAAATTTAATTTCTAATTCTTAGACACTCCTTATGTAGCTGAAATTTGCAAACATATAAAGTGCAGAATATGAAAAAATTAGAAATTCATTGCAGATATGGTATAGTAATGTATTTTATAAAAATAAAACAACTTTTAATATTTTTGTATTAAAATTACTTATTTTACAATCTGCAACTTAAAAACGAATACATTAAAAAAATAATGGCTCTTAGAAGATTGTTTAGTAAGCAAATGCATTATTTTAAACATAAAAATAAGTAACAGTAATTCTAACCCCGCGACTTTACCTTAAAAATTATCTATTGCTGAGAAGTATTTATAACTACGAGTTAATATATAAAGCTAAAAAAAATTTAAAGTAATACATTTTAAGCACAATGGATTAATTTACATTGTAAAATATATCTTTCCCGAATACCTTCTAAGTTCATATTCAGATTTTAAAAAAATAAAAAATAATACCGCTGAATTTATTTTAAAAATGTTAGGTAATACAAAAAAATTTATAATTAATTTTTTTCTTATACTAAGAGAACTTTTGTGGTCGTCGTTAACATGCTAATTCGCTATCATTATAATGATATTACTATGCATAATATAAGCTGTATTACGTTGCTCTAAAATTGATGTACCATTAATTGCTAATGTATAGAGATACAAAAGAACTAATTATTATTTTTGCTATTAATCAATAGAAATGGGCATGTCTTCTTTCTTACCCTCTAACATCATTTTTACTTTTTTCTCTTGGGGTGTTTTGACATAAAATAAATAATAAGGGACCTGCTATTTTAAATTGAAATCGATTTCTTATGTTGGTGCTTTTTCCTCCGTCTCATCGTTGAATGCAGGAAGTCATAAATTTTCTTTTGGGGATGTGTGAATTGAATAGCCCTACATGGTCTTACGGAAGTACATTTTACTTCCTAAAAAAACTTAATGATACAGTTTTTTTTAAAGTTACTAGCATTAAGGACATTTTAAAAATGAAACTGGAATTCGAATAAGTGTTTTTATATATCTCACATACAAAGGAGGTTAGATTAGTTTTAATGTATTTAATGAGCCTTACCTGTTTGGATTTCAATTATGTGTCGCTCTCTTTGATGAAATGTCAGACAAACAAACCCATTAGAGCTAAAAGAGAAAAAAAAACATTTTATTTTATATATTGTCCATAATAGAATGAAATTTTTTAAAATATACCATAATTATAAAAAAAAATATTTCAGCATAGCTAATAATTAAATAAATTTTTAAATATTTAGAAAATGCTTGTTAAAGCTTGCTAATTTATATTTAAATTTTAATTTACATTATTTAAAATAAAAGAACACACTTATTCTTTAGGTATCCATGCTAGGTTATTCTTTGATTTCAGTAATAATTCACCTTATTATATACAAGCAAAGTACTGCTTCAATATTTGCAACTGAATAACAAAGAAGAATAAAATTGCTACGTAAATGTACCATCACATTTTATTCTTCGAAAAATATTTAAAAAACGCTCGCATGTACTTATTGTATCTCCCCCTCCAGCAAGAATTTATATTAAATTAATAAATAATGAATCAATAATGTGAGAAAAAATGCTAAATATCACTGAATAAATTATTACTGCATAAATAGTAATAAATTACTGTGCATCACTGTGTACATCTCTATATAACTGTATATAAAAACCACATCTTTATTTTCCCTTTAATCTCAACTAGAATTTAAGCAAAAGTAATAAACAATAAACAGATATTTCAATTTTAGTTAAATTTTATGTTGAGAACTATTTCAGAAAGTTTTTTTTTCTCCAGGAAATATACAACATGAGCACACGCTTTACCTTCTATTTAAGTAAGAGTTCTACTAAAACTGGAAGTAACTAAGTACTAATTTTCTTTTCTTTTTCAAATATTTTCATTGCAAAAACTATTTAAAATTTTTCTGTCGAAATTGGTCTGCACACAATTAAATTACTTCTGATACAGAACTCATTAAGGAAGAGCCCGAAAAGATTAGCAGCTATATCGTTTGCTTTTTACTAGAGATACTTTGAGTTCGTAATTCGACGTCATCTAGCTTATCCTCTACTGGTTTGAACTAACTACAGACTTAACGTAAAATAGTATTCAGATAAAGTGAATGTGAGTTAATTTCATCGAATAAATCTCTCCTATGCGAGTTCCATTTCTTGTAAAACGAGCTATGGTCGTCAAGTTTCAGTTCAAGTTTTTAAGGACTGCTAGGGACTTTAACAGTCACAACCTTTACATTCGCAATATGCATTGGTTATTAAACATATTATCCCTTTACTCTTAATTAAAAAAAATTTCAATAGAAAATTTTTTCCACATGAAACTGAAAAAATCTTGCTGATATATCCTTATCTGCCAAATAGTTAAAAGACAATTATAAAAAATTTTTAAAAATAATAATAGAAATAAATAAATAACGACGACCCTGTAGTCAAGGTACTGAACTGTTATTGTAAAGGACCGGAATTTTGCCCTAAATTATGTCTTGAAAACTACCCCCCTTCAAAGCAATGATTATTAGATTGCGCATGTGAAATGAAGGCCGACTTGTGTGCATTGCTGACTATTTTGGTACCACCAAGTCGTTGGTCTCAAAACCATATAGGTTAAAGCGTCGATAACCAACTCGGTGATCAAACGTCTATTGCGCAAGTGCTTTATTTTATTAACATGAGAGAGTTTTAAAATTCCAAGAACACGTTTCGTTAACTTAAATGCATCGTTAATTGTCAATTTTTTGTAGTTTTGTTATTTAATATGAAATATTTTACTTATAATATCAATGATTTCGGGATGACACTCATATAGTTTGCTTCCTAATTCATTTTTGAAAGGCAATCGAAAGCATGGTACTTAAAAAAAAACATCATACATTAAGAGTACCATTGAAAAATGATTATCAATAGTTGTATCGAACATCATTTGTTGATGCTATGGTTAGACAAAAGATGTCGACCCATGGTACTAATCACAAAAATAAGTTTGAAATTTGCCCAACAAACATTTTTGTTCCGTAACGAACTGAGAAATATATCTTTTCGTCCAGAAGACATTTCATTCCAATTTTTTTTTATTTATTTTAAGTTTTTCCTGAGGCAAAGATGACAAAGCCCGTATTGTTCTGAGTCCAATTTACAGCGACCCATCCTGTCTAGATAAAACCCGTGTAACAAATCGATCTGTTGCAGTGTAGTTATTTGGGAAACTGAAGCAGTAATTGATACGTGTACCAACGAAGATCGATGCTGCTTTCACCTTTCTTTCTTTTACAACTTCACAGCTGTTTCTACGAGGAATGACAGATACCCTGAATGGGTATCAGTTATACAAGCGTGAAAAGTGAGAATTAGAGAACTAAAAAAAAGTTTTTCTTTTATTTTCAGTAATTGTAAGGGTATAATTTCTCATCTGCCACACTAAATCTTTAGGGATATTGCTAAAATAACTTTTATAAGTTTCCGCTTCAAAGAAATTCATTTTTCAAAGAATTCACGATTTGAATTTTCAGTAGAAGGAATGATGAATTTATAACTATTTGAAAAGTAACTTAGCGCATTGTGGACTTAAAGGGAGTTTTTCTACGGAAGTTAAAACATGATAGACTGAAGTGAACTATCAGAACGGTTTTCAGTAGTAAAATTTCGCATTGTTAATAGCTAATTAAATAAGAAAATCCATAGAGTTATTAATCCAAATCATCCCAAACTTTATTTAAGGCTATATTTTGGAAAAAAATGACAATACTTCATTTTTATCATTTCTATTGGAATAAAGACACAAATAGACACACAAAAAATATTACAACAAAGAGGAAGATAATATTTTTTCCATAATATTTTGTGTTGTAAAACAGTTAACAGTAAAAAATTAAATAACAACCATGATTTGTGCGATTCACTACTAAGCAAATTTCATTAATTAAAAAATTTAGAAAAAAAACGGAACGGTTGAACATTAGAAGCAGGAGTTATTGCACAAAATCATTGCTAGCTGTAAATTGTTTAATTAACAAAATAATTGGACAACATTTATTTTTAACATTAAACATTTATTTTTAAGAAATTGTATTCTTCTACTTTCTCTCCTTTTTGAAACATGAAGCATTCAATAGCGTATTTTATTTTGTTATCGTACATTTAACATTTTAGTAAATATATAAATTCAAGCATTGTAAAACACTGTAAAAAGTGCTATATTTTGAACTCAGAATAAAAAAAAATCTCGAATAATGCTTGAATTTTATTTGGAAAAAAACATTTTCATACACCGTTCATTTTCCGCAAATGAAATAACAAGATTTCGACCCGAGCGTTCATGCATTAGTTAAACAGCATCGCAAATATGTTTCGTTAAGTGTTTTCATTTGAGTAGTGTGCATTTAAATCTAAAAATGATTAAAAATTAAGTTACAAAATATCGTCTGAAACTATTAAAAACACCCCAATACGACCTCGTGGAATAAAAAAAAAGTTTAACGCTCTTAAACTGACATCCAACACACTTAAAATAATTTCAACAATTCCTAATTAATAGCGATTTAATATCAAAATTTCGTCTTCTCTCCGTTTCTATCTCTTTCAGGAAAGATTTCTGATTCCTCGTATTTACTACACTAGGTGGTAAGTAGAATTAAAATATTTTCCAGTACACTATAAAAAAATCTGGATCAAATTATGGTAAAATGTACTGGTACCCAGGGGGCCGATAATTTTTACCGCAAATTCAATTTTTACTGTAAAACTTTTTGCGATAATAATTATCGCAAAATCACTAAATCACTGCGGTTAAATAATTGTTACTGTAAAATATACGGTGTAAAACTTTACGGTAAAAATGGACTTCACGGTAAAATTAATCTTACAAATGATGCACCCAGGGTGCCAGTATTTTTTACCGGATTTTTTTTTCAGAACACTAGCTATTTCGGATGTAACCGCATCCGAGATAAATATTTTTTTTGTTTTGTTTCTGTTATTAAAAAGAAATGAGTTATTTGTTTATATTAACATTTTAAAAGAATTAAAAACATCCTAATACGCACCCAAAGCATAAAATAGGCTCTACTATGTTAACAAGATGCTTAAATTTTTCATATAATATTGTGAGAAAATAGAAACATAAACATTATGAATTTGTAAATACTGTAATTCAATTATGGCAACTACTTTTACTCACCAGCCTTGCATACTGTAAGCAACAACTGTTGTTGAATTAGGAGTGGATGAAACTTCATCAGTACAAGTGACTTTAGTTTCAGCATGATCTGCGTGTTGATGAACAATTCTGTAAGTTGTATTTTTATGACTGAAATAATAAGTCATACGCCCATCTAATGTGTGCCAATTTCTTGTTGATGTTACCCAAGATGGAAATTGACAACCAGATGTGGGATGTTTTGCTGAAATAAAGGTTTTTATTACATTCCTTCTTTTAATTTATTGCTTCAAAATATCATAAATTTCAAAGGTGTTCATTCAATAAATTTATCTGGTAAACTAGTGCAACGATAACAAAATATTTATTTTTTCATCTACTATTATCTGCTCCTTCGAGTTAATGACTGTTTGTAGTAAAAAAAAATTATGAAGTTACACTTATATAAAGTTTTAATTTTTTGGAATTTCAAAACTATCTTATTTTCTTCGTATTTTTGCGAAGTTGTACCTGATTGAAAAAGAAGAAACATGAATATGCCATATAAGCATGTTTATACTCTGAAAACTTATAACCATATTAGCCCACAACTATATGCCCACACTAATCCAGTGGAGTTATTTTTTTTTCAAACTGATTACCAGTTATTTAAAAATAAAGTCAATTTAAGAGTGATTATTAAGGTATACAATAACTATTTTCATTTATAGCAAAATATCTTCAAATGTTAAAAAAAGTAAAAAAATAGCCAAAATTGACAAATGAAAAAAAATTTAAGAATTTATTTTTCTCTCATAAAAAAACTTTTTTTTTATTTTCCATTTAACAATCGAGTACGCAACTACATATTGAAGTAAAATCCAGTTTTATCAATCTGGCAGAATTTACGAAGTAACTTTAGGTTACGGGCATATTATTTCTGTAAACCCTCTCTCCCCTATTGTTTAATTTTGGTGTATGTACTCTTCAGGTTTTGGCTTATTATTTGTTTGTACATTATGATTGAGATGGTTATCATATCATTCCATGCCTTATTAATTCTGCATATCTAATAATCTGTCACCGCTACACAAATATATATTCCTCCTTAAGAATGAATATTTATTTTGATGACAACCAGTAATTTTTTTTAACAGTAAATATGTTATATTTCACAAAATATACGTGAGTGAAATATTTCTTTCCTAATATAATACTATATTTTAGAAATCATGGTATGATGCTTAAGCGAGTTTGATGTTGAACAATATTTAGAAGGAGTATTTAGATTTTTTGCTATCGAAAGCAGACAATTTTGGTGTACTTATATTGCCAGTCGACTGTTTACAATTGCTTACATGAAAGCCGCAGTTGCTCAGGGGATAGAACGTTCGTCTCATAATAAGGTGATTCAGGCGGTTTATGGTCAATACGAATTCTGCTCCGACCACAGTGCTGACTCAAAATATCCTTAGTGTAGTCGGATTATGAATTAGAATCTATGCTTGCTATCAATAAGAGATTTCGTAGTTTTCCTCCATATAATGCAAATGCGGGTTAGATTCATAAAAAGTCCTCCACGAACTCTAGTTTGCTCCAATACTTGATCCAGGAGTCCCCTTGCTTTCTGGGCTCTCCATGGCCTAGCAATCAAAATTACGCAATACAAAATTACGTTCTGGGTTCTCCGTAGCCCAGTAATCAAATATATTCTATTGTTAAAAAAGGATGGTTACGGAGTTGAATATTGATTGTCGTAAGCTCCGAATTGTATAGGCTGTGCAACATCGGTTATAATATAAAATGAAATCGTATGCAAAATGGAGTAAATTTATAAATTTTTCATGCTGTTCACCATTACAAAATGTATGTATGCTTTTACTTAGTAATGGGAATTTTTATACTTTTAAATATCTTTCAGTTGCAATAAATAATATTTTGATATTTAATTTCTTACTATTTCTGTTCTGTTAGACCTAAATAGACTTCGTTTTAGTATCATCTCTCTATTGTCTACATGTTTCTTCAAC
Organism: Parasteatoda tepidariorum; assembly: GCF_982258835.1. NCBI lineage: Eukaryota > Metazoa > Arthropoda > Arachnida > Araneae > Theridiidae > Parasteatoda > Parasteatoda tepidariorum. The sequence goes on from NC_141765.1 coordinate 57,698,540, forward strand.
AAACTAATTTTATTTTAAGAATTTGTGTAAATATACTTATTAAACTAACTGCTCTTACTTTTAATTGTATTATAAAAGTAGATTTACAGACTCTTATAAGCATCATATTTGTTATTAATATTCTAAAATTTAGTGTTTCTGAGTAAAAAAAATCGTAGCAACTACTTTTCACCAAAATAAGTATAAAAGAACATTTTTAGAGTTTCATTGCACCAAAAAATGCTTTTAGTGTCTGATTACACCTTGCGTGTTTCAGTACATGACATTTGGTGTGAAGTAGCTACCACCATTTTTGGTCTTATAAACAAAGATTTTTTTATAGTGTAAAAGCTGATTCTGTAATGATATTTTAATGCCACCTTGAATATTAATGTCCATAAATTTCCACTCATTTGATTTTTCTGCATATATTTTAGTAGATTTTATATGTTTATAACTATTATTTACATACTTTTTCTGAGTTTCATTATCCTAGATCCATCTCGCGGAGAGACAAGGCCATCACAAGTTGGATCTGCGGACTGAGAGATGTCAAACGTGTCTTTATCTTTTTCGTACACCTAAATAGAATGAAAATGTTCATTAGTAAGTAAAAAAATGATAAACATAAGCAAATTGCATCAATTTAAAGGAAACATTATAGCTTCTTCCTAAAATAGGATTAAAATAAGAAAAAAAGGCTAGTGTTCTCATGAAGTTATTGAAAAGTGTGTTATGAATGCTTGGTAAGAAGATCTAAGTAAAAAAAGTACGAGAGCAGAGCAAAATGTTATTGCTGGAATTTAAAGTTATCAGCATTAGCTGCAGTGCATCTAGATACTAGTAATACAGCAATTAACAAAGTTTTAACGTTAGCAGAAGTGTCTTTCAATTTGCGTTGAACAACCCTTGCTTGATTTATATAAGATAAAAAAAATATTTGCTTTTCCTTTTCTAAGGAATTTAAACCATTCAAAAACACTCTGTTTCTAAACAGTACCATTTTCCCATCATCCTATTTGTCTTCGTCACCCTTTCGCGTGATCACCATTTGTCTGTCACCATTGTCTTTGTTCAAGCGAAATTTGACGTAACACATTGCTCCAATGTGCAGATAGAGTCCTCGTGACATTAACTGTTTTAAATTGGTCATAGCGTACAAGGACACATGGCTTTCCTGATTTAGATTATAAAGAGTACTAGTTAAATGTTTCTTGTCATTTTTTTATTGTGAGATTAAAATAATTTTGAGACCATTCACTAAACTTTTCGATACACTTCATAATTTCCACTTCTATCCCACTATAACTTTACTAGTTAAATCGATACAAGGTTGTAAATGGACCTGACCCGGTCACTGACAATAAGGTAGAATAGATAGTGCTCAAAAATGTTCTTTTTTTCTTGGGATTAGCTCATTTGCAAAAAGAGGGTGCAAAGTTGAAGCATTTTATAAGATATGACTTTTAATCTTCTGAAATTTATTTTTCAAGAATAAAGGAAAGCTTTTTTTCGTTTGTAATCTATACTTTATATCGTTCATATTATAATAGAGAAGAATAGTTCACACGTATGCAACTATTAATTCAATATAAGTGTAGCACTAAAACAAGTATTACCTCAGCTTAACCTCTGCACATACTGAAGAAAGTATTGGAATTAGTTTCCCCATCTTGTAAAACTTCCGAGGTAATATGAATACAATGTCATAGATTACACTCGATTTACTACGGAAATCTGCACTTACATATTTGCATTTTAATGTTAAAAATACAGTTTTCTTTTTCTAAAAAAAAAAGTCCCAAGGAACATAGAAAAATCTCAACTTAAAAAAAATAGCTTCAATTTTCGATAGAAATTAAGTGCTTTGTAATTAATTTTTTGATTTTAAATATAACCATTCCAAATTTATTTAAGGATGTCATAGTTTATTAAAAATGGCGTGTTTACAGTGCTTTACTCTCAATATAATGATTAGGAATGTTTTATTGTTAAGAATCAAACACATTAAACAAACAGTTAAATAAGGAAACCCAATTCTTTGTAAATATGTCTGATGAATCTTATAAGTATAATGCCAAAATTAGACTGAACTAGTGATAAATCAAATGTTGTTATTTGTTTTTATAATAACACGTAATCTATATTTATCAGTTTGTCAGATTTGTAAAGCTAAAACATTGATTCAGCTACATACTATAAAAAAAGAAGTATTGAGAGTAAAGTATTTTCTGTCTGAAAAGATAAATAGTTTGCTATGTAAACACTTTTCTTTATTTAATACGCAAACGGGACAGACTTTTGTCTACAACTCTAAATATATATTTTATCTTCAAAAAAACCGAGATTTTTATTCCAATGAATATCTATGTTATTATTCGATTATTTTGTTGCTCATACGGTTTGCTACATTTGACGCCTTTAAAAGTTAGAAAAAAAATACGGGTTTCAACAATAAAACGTTATTCCTATCGATGGCTTGTTTAGTTTGTTATTAAAATTTAATTGCAATGTTTGTTTATTTTTTTCATCAACCTTGCGCTAGTGAAATTAGCATGGCACTTACGGTCTTCCCTCTGTATTTAAGAAAATTGTTGTTAAACAACCAGATTCCCTTATAATTTATTCGAGTTAACACTAGCAAATGAGACCATTTACTCCATATATATATATATATATATATATATATATATATATATATATATATATTGAGAGAGAGAGGGAGAGATTAATTTGTAACTTAAACAGTTGTATGGAATTTTAGCAGTTTTTGTGTCTTTGATAGCTAATATGTGATTACAAATTTCTTTCACTCTCTGAAATGTATAAGCCTAAGTGTTAAATGGTACAGTCATTGAGTAAAATCTTTCTTTCTGAAAGAAATATTTATGTCTTAATATATAAATCTTATTTTTTAAATTTAACAATGTTTTAGCCATTATAACAAATCAAAACAATTTTTTTTACATTTAATCTATTAGTTGGGAATTCATTTTTAAATTGTTGGCAAGGTACACTATTTTTATTTTTTTTCCTATTTTAATTATCATTTTGCCATTAGTTAAAAGAAAATTGCGAACAACTTGGCAGCCATGTACAAAAAATGGTATATTTTAAGAGTCCACGAAAAAGAAAATATTGTTTGCATCCTACTTTCCATTGCAATCCAAGCAAAACATTCCTTTTAAGGGAAAGGACAATTTTTTTCATTAACTCTACACATCACTCAAAAGGCAGCAATATCTTAAGAGATTAAAAGGAATACTCAGTATTCACTTAACCATTAATTTCCACTTACAAAACTGTATCAATCTAAATCAAATTAGATTACGTCTTTCAACAATGGGAATTAAAAAATTTATGATAAAAATGTCTAAATAAAACATCCATATTTAAAGTCTTATAGTATTAAAATACTATGCATAATTTATCTTTTTCAATCATTTACCATATGACATTACGCAAGCTAGAATATGAAGAACATATTCTTAAGGAAATAATTGAATGCTGAGAGTTTTCAAGTGACTGAGATATTCTTGCAGAGCCTGCGGTTAAGTTTTACGACTTCCTGAATTTAAGTACCGACGTTTAAACCCTTCTTTTCCGTGAATGGTTGTATATAAAACGTGATACATGACGACCGCTATAATACTTTGATACTAAAAAAAAATACAATAAGGCTCTGGTACAAGGGCATCCCCCGCTTTATTATCGAAACATTTTTCTGAATAAAAAATGAACTGAATTAAAATTTGGAAAATATAATGCCAAGTACACGGTTTAAGATGAGATTCATCAAAAGTTAAGCTATAAAAGTAAATAGCATCTTGAAAGGGATGAGTTTTAGGTCAACCCAAACTCACGACACAATTATTTAATAATCTTAAAAATGTGTGAAAGGGACGTAAAAGAAAAAGTAGAAAAAGTACTTTCAGTCGCTAATAAAATTAAAGAAGCACTTACGAAACATCTGTAGTAATTTTCATCTCCATGTGGAACAGCGTAACTTTTTCTTGGTTTCATTTTACCCACTAAATAATGTGCAGAACCTTCTTTCCAAGTTGCAAGGCAAGTTAATTCCTCTTCTGTAAAAAGAAAAATTCCATCATGTCTTTTGATAGATTGAACTAACGCGGCGAAGGATTTCGAACGGGTGAACAAGCCCGTGAATTAGCAATACATGATTTTTCAATCATTGCTGCTATTCTGTTGAAATGTGCTTACCACTCTTTTCAATTTGTTTCGGCTGTTCGAAACAAATACGACTTTCGTGGGCAAATATGCAAATGATATTTTCCGTTGGAAGACACTTTTGAATAAGTTAAAGATATGTTAGGCGTATGTTTATTTCCCAAGAAATGATTAAATTTATGAATTAAATTATTTAATGGTAAGTTAATTTAGTTTGTAAACATGATTAGAAGTTAATTTCCTAGGGCTGAATTCTTCTCTTTCATGCCTCAATAATTTTATTACGGTACGGAATTATTATAATCTAAATATATAAAATAAATATATAATTGTTACTTTATTTCAGCTATCAACTCACCTATTTTTAGATTTATAGTGAAGCAAATGAGCGTTTTGCTTACTTAAATCATTATTTTTAAGAATTAATAATATTCAGAAATTTTGGAAATATTTTCAAATAATATAAATTCTTCTTTTTTGAGATTCATAATATATCAACTGAGTATTTTGTTAGTATAAATCGATATTTTTACCAATTAATAATATCACAAGACATAAAAATTTAGTTTTCACTGAATTATTAGTTATTTTGCATGCTAGTTGCTAATAAACTAAAAGCCTGCGTATTCAAGTTTTGTTTGCATTTAAATACTACAATTTTAAATACTACAATTTTTTGAAGCATAAAGATGTGAAAAATTCGATTTACACTGTAAGAAAATTCCGGATAAAATTATGGTAAAACGTACCGGCACTGAGGCTGATGATAATTTTTAACGCAAAATTTATTACTATCAGAATATGTTATGGAACAAAAAAATTTATCTATCGTATATTTTACAGTAATAATTTCCGTAAAACCATTTAATCACTTTAAAAATTACGGTATAATATTTTACTGTAAAAATGTACTTTGCGGCAAAATGTACGGTAAATGGTACGGTAAAAATGTACTTATGGTAAAAATGGTACGGTAAAAATGTACTTATGATGTACACAAATACCGTATTTTGATTCAAATTTTTACAGTGTTTTATGACTAACTATTTATTTTAACATAAAATTTTATAGACCTTAAGAACTTTACTTACTTAAGATGACTATATTTTGTTGAAACTTGTTAACACAATTTTCAATTTATTTTTGTTGTTTGAAACAAACGCAAATTTCGTGAGTGAAAATGCAGATGATATAGGAAAATAATTTTGAATAAGTTAAATAAAAACAAGACGTATAATTTCTACCCAGGAAATAATTGAATTTACGAATTAAACTATTTTGTAAACATGGTTTACTAAGTAAACATGATTAGAAAATAATTTCCTGAAGCTAAATCTTATGCATTCATGGTTAAATAATTTTATTTCATGTGATTAAGTGAACGGTTGAATTTCATAATTATACCCAGTAAAAGCAAGTGATCAGGCCGAGAGTTGATTGCTGAAGGCAGGTGTGGAAAAGTCATATAAATAGGGAGCCTTTTCTGATTAAACTTCGATCCCCTGTTGGGTTTTCTGATATGTGGCACCCACCATAGTTTATATTATTGGTCAAAATATGGTTGACAATTATATTTTCAGGGACATATAAAATTCCCCAGGCTTCGGTCTCTTTTGCCGCGTAAATCACATGACAATCACGCTTAATCAGTTGCTTTCATGACTCAACTCATCTTTGCTTACTAACTGCAACAGCATTAATTGCTCAGCGGAGAGAAGTATTCCGTATTTTAACACTCGTCAGTTATGTTATTTATTAATTTAATCTACCAAATCTCATATTATCCAAATCTTAATGTAGTAGGTATGTAAATTAAACATGTATATTTCTTAATTTCTATATTTTCTCCAACAGTCTCGCAATTATTATTCGTTAAGTATTTACAGCAAAAGAGATTTCAAGTTTTAAGTAATGAGGAATTATATTTTTTCTGAGGAATTATATTGCAAAATTTCTACATGAATAGAAGGATATTTTAATCTGCATTTTCTTTCAAAAGTTAAAGTTTAAATGCTCTTATTGATGAAAGTTATTGTTCAAGTATAAACTGCGTTTGTAATTGCTTTACGCGTTCGATACACTGTTTTATGCATAATATCACCATTTAATCGTTGATTAATAATAGTGCATTAAGTTTATATTTGCTATTAATTAATAACAGAATATGAATATGGTATGTCATCAACTTATATCGAAAGTATTTTATGCATATTAACGACGCTACTTCTATCTTTTATTGTTATATTTAGGAATTTTTAAGCATCTCAGACTCTCTACCTAAGTCTTAAGCATTTTATAATGTTGTATATATACTATTTTCGTATACATAATATAATTCTAGAGAAAAATATTTTATCTTAATTTTTCAGTAAAATTTTTCAGCTCAATACAAAAGCATTTTATTCTTAAGAAATCTGAGCATTGAAAATTAATTTCTTCAAGATAATTTGTTAAGTTTTGAAACTGCATATTACACTAATCTGAAATACATTTCAATGTTACATGCATTACAAAATTTAACATATTTAATGAAAAAAAGCTATTAATCTTTTCAAACAAAGAATAAGAATATTGAAGTAATTTACATAAAATATCCTTAGCTTTTAAAAAAGAAAACAAACAAGTATGATAATTGCTTCGAAATTTCTAAATTTCGGAATAAACTACGGTATCAAGAACCGCCAATTTGAGTGCATCATCCGTAAAATATACTTCACCGTAATTTTTACAGTAATATTTATATAATTAATGTTATTCAGTGATTTTACGGTAATTGTTGCTGCAAAAATTACGGTAGGTCACAGGTTTTGCTCCGTAAGCTATTGCGGTAAAAATGGACTCCACCGATAATGTATTCAAAGTGCCGATAATTTATACCGGAATTTGATCCGGAATTTTTTACAGCGTACTTCTGATAAATTATTGTTCATAATATAGTTCATAATTAAAAACTGAAGCATTATTTCACGGAATTAATATAGTTTTTAACAATAAATAAAGAAGCATAAAATGCTTAGCTTACCACTACTCTCTGTTCCAATAACATCAGCACAAGCCTGAAATCTGAACAGTAACTGAGAGTCATCAGTGCAGGTGTCAATTGTTGATGGAGGATGCCGGCACTCTCCTTGACCACGGCTATAATTGAAGGTGAAGGGTCCTTTGAAAGGGCACGACACAGGAGAGGAACGCACTGCAATAATTGATATTGAGTTATAAGAGCTCAAGAGAACATATTCGTATTATAGATCAGAGAATATCTTAGAAATTGATTGCGAATGCAGAACTTTTTAAAGTAGCAAATAAATTTTAGAAAACTTGCTTAAATTTGCTGCAGCTCTTAATAGAGATAATTGAATCATAATATCGCACTGCTTAAATTCGATTACGCAATACTATATTTCAATTTAAATAAAGTTATTGTTTATGATTCAACAATGAAACAATGATTCCACTTCAGTTCAATTTAATACTTTATTAAGATTGGAGAAAATGTGCGCTTCATTGTTGTTCATGGTACCGATGTTATGGTTTAACGTTAATCTGTCTTTGCTGGGAGTGTAATAGCACAGAATTTTAAATTTAGGCGTATTTGCTAATATGTCTAGTTTTTCATCTGTAATCTTTATATTATTTCTCAGTTTCTCATATTCGTAATAATAATATTATATTCGTATATTATTTTAGCTGTAATAATTTTCTTATGATTACATTTATATTAATTACTATAAACTCTTCTGGTATTATAAAATGAAGTATTGTTACTGTTTAAAAAATAAAATTTATATCTTCTTTATGTCTGCAAACAGTTCATAGTAAAAAATTCAGTGACACTTTTCAGTGACATATTTGTAATATTAACTAAAAAAAATTATATTAGTTTTAAATCATATATTAGATAATAATATGATGGATAATTGTTTTAGGTGCCCTCTTTATCTTATTTAACAGTTTGTTTTACTTTTATCTTTAATATTAATCTCATCTTTCAAATTATTTTTTTAGCTGTAATCCTTTTCTTGAAAATACTTTCAAATTTATTAGTATATATTTATCTGGAAATAAAAAAATAAAGCGTTATTCCTTAAAACTTACAAATCTGTCTATCTTTTATTATTCGAAACATATATCTTTCTGTCTGGAAACAGTTCACAATTTAAAATTTTTTATCCTTAGGCTATTCAGTGATATATTTGTAATATTAACTAAAGAAAGGTAGTCACAATTTTTAAATTTATGACTATTCACTAATACTCTTAAATATTTTTAACAATTTGCATAAATGTTGATTCTTTTTTTTTTCATAATGTTTTGAAAAATAAGGCAATAAAGTCCATTTAGCATATGTGTAGTTCATTTTACAAAAACCTACGCCCACTCTAATGTTTTATTGGATATATTTTTTATCATAGCGCGAAAAAATCTAATTTATTTTTGTGTTTTTTTTAATAGATGCAAAAATAGTCAGGATAGTTTGCATTTCTTTGGAAAAGATTGATAAAAAATAAATACTTTTTTGATTTATACTTTTTTAAAGCTTTTTTTCCGTTTGTGAAATCCTATTGTATTTTTTTAAAATCACAAATAAAATGTATAGGAAAAAAGAGTCTAATTTGATTTAGTTAAAATGTTGTTTGGTTTAAATAAAAAAAAATCTGTAACATCAAATTCCATTTGTGATAGACATATTGTAAGAGGATTTTATTTCTTATTTAAGACATAGTATTAAAAGCTTGAAAATTATAATTGCAACATGTAAAAAACCTGTTAAAAGTGTAACTAGAAATTAATTAATAATTATAAACTTGATTTTGAATTCATATTAATTAAAACAATAAAATATTTGAATTTCAGATATTGCCAGTTCTAAATAGCACTAAAACAAATGGTTATATGCACAGTTGTGAAAATATAAGAAGGAAAAAATATTTATACTGTTAAATATATAGTATATGACATTCATTCATAGGTTTATTTTGTTTTATTAAGTTATACGGAATTTTACGGTATGTCATACGGAAAAAAAATTCTGGAAAAATTATCGTACATTACAGAGATTTCTGGTTAAAAAATAAATAATTGTAGTAATAAAACTAAGTACTAGGGTATTTAAACAATTGATATGGCAATGCTTTTCGTTCATATGATAACAGTTTTCCGGAAATTCTGGCTTTTAAAATTATAGTTCTTATTACCATATATTTAGTAAAAACTGCAAAACTGACTGAACTTAACATACTGTAACAGCTTTGTTACTTAAGAGCTTTACCGAATAAATGGTTGTTAGGCCATGCTCTGAGTTATCATGATAAAAGTATCAAATTCGAACAGATATTATAAAATAATATTTTAGTGTTATTTTCACAAAAATCTTTAGCAAAACGTCTCGATTAAAATTTCCGCACTTTTTCGTGTTTCCATGGAACCACAACCACAGTATACCACATTCTAGAAGCCTTGATCATACTTTTTTTTCCTTAGGGTGAAAAGTTTAACAAATTACATTTAATTTTATTAAAAAATAAATAAAAAAATACCTGAGAAATGATGCAAACTACCATTAATAAGATTGTTTAGGAAAATATATTACTATTAAATATCTTCAAAGTATCCCCCCTCTTTATTGATACAGAAAGTCAAGTGTTTGTGGAATAATTTCAGTACTCTGTGAAGAGCAATAGAGAACTTGGTCAAAAAATAGTCCATATTTTACAGCACAATGGATTGGAATAGATGAAATACGGAACTCATTCTGTAGATGCAATGGAATGTGAGAAATTGACTTTCCGACATTCCCGGTTCATTTTTGCACCTTGTGCTAGCAAAGGCCCTATAAGAAAGTCCCTTTTTTATTTTTGAAGTTTCACTAGATTGAGAAGAACGTCACAGCTAAAAAAAATGTCATTTTGGTGCAATTTACATTTGAGTCTGGTAGCATATTACGCATGGTTGGAAAACTCTCGGAAAAAAGGTTTTAATAGCAATATAATTAATTGTTATTTTACCATATTCAACCACAACAGTCCCTAAAAAAAGATGATATTCAAACAGTTAGCTGTACGGAAATTTTTTTATTGATTGTGTTTACCTAGTACGTTTTTTACCTAATAAGGTTTAACAACCAGAATTGTATCCGCGCCAACAAGGCCCACCTTGTGAAGCCAAATTGTGTAAGAGTCAATGTCATGAATCATGTCATGTTCGGAGTCAATGTCATGAATCATGTCATGTTCGGTCAACGTCATGAACGACTAAGCAGGGGTTCAACTCCCTGAATGGATTATATAATATTTCTTATATTCCTTCAATACATTAAAAGTTTCCAGTGTCCTGAACTCTTATATAGGTGACCCTGAAGAATTAGATTATTTAGCTATCATTCTTGCATAAATGACGCAACCCCCACAGAGCTCCAATGTCCTTTTATGGCTTAGAAACTATGCTAGTTGTAAATGGTTAACAAACTGCATAGTTCTGTATTTGCAAATTTTTAACGGTACCTGTTGCAAACGGTTTCAAACCCGTAACGACGAAGCAGTGTTCCAAACCATACTCTTTATGGTTTATCGGACAAACCGCTGGTTATTTCACCTGGTGTTATTATTTCTGCTGGTTATTTCACCTTTATGTTCAATGAAACTAAGCATGGAAAACTTTTCTGAACAAGTGGATGTGACTTTTTTTTAAAAAAAAATCAAGCATTGAAACAACCAAAGTATGATGAAAAAATATGTGGAATTAAACCTTTAGCCAGTGAGAGGAAGGACAAAACTTTTCATTAATAAGAAACTTTGAGAAAGATATGTTGTTTTCTTGTTTCTCTTAGGCTTCATTAAGCTTTTCTCTTAAGTTCCAGGTTATTATAGGCACTTATTTGAAAAACATGCTTTTTCTACGGTTTAACTTCTTACATATTGACAGATAAAGTAGATTGAATTTTATCTTAAATGAATTCGTAATGACCATAACTATTCAAAATCAGTAGACATCTCATGGAAAATACTTACATAATTATGGTGATAGTTCACAATTTAATACTGATTAAATTGTTACTACAACTTTCGAAAAGTTTGATAATGTATATTTATCTTTTTTCTTCGGTATTTTTTTTAAACCTAGTTGTCTTAAGGGTTTCAGACAAAATTTTTGAAATTTCTTTTAAATGTATACATTTAAATATATATACAACACAATTATTAAAATCGAAAATCAAAACAACCCAATATATATACTAATAATATTAGGTGTTTTGACTCTAAACTCTGAATTTATTTTGCCTTTTTAAGCATTTTTGTTTTCACATTAGTGGAAGATAAAAAATTAAAACATTAGAATTCCATATTTCTGATTTATTATTTTTCAAATTTATATTTCAAGCAAGCAGGGATCGTGAAATTGCATTCATGTTTAAAATTTATTACGTAAAAATTAGTTTTAGTATTTATATAAAAATAAATAAAAATTAGAATGCCAGAAAGTTGTTTTAAAAAATGGGGAGACAAGTACATTTTTGCAAGCGCTATTGTATGTCTATGTACCCTTACTTTCTGACTGACAACGAATATCTAATAATCCGAGATGCATAAACCAGGAAAAATTATTATAACACTAAAATTACATTTCATCGATATATTATTTTTTAAATTTGCATTTCAATCAATATTGAATCGTAAAATTACTTTCATATTACGTAAATATTAGATTATAAAAAAATCAGAATGCCAGTTGTTTAAAATAAACGGAAGAAAAAGTACAATTTTGCGGGCTGGTATTATAGATCTATGTACACTTACTTCCTGGCTGACAATGAGTAACTAATATTCCGAGGTGACAAAACAGGGAAATATTATAGCATTTTTAATTTATATTTCAATCAAAACTGTATCTTAAAATTACATTAATATTTGAAATTTATTACGAATTTAGTTTAGAATTGGTTTCAGTATTTTCTTAAAAAGAAAAAGAAAAAAAAACGAAATGTCAGTTGTTTTAAAAGAAATGGAGGAAAATATTTTTTTGCAACTGGTATTGTAGATCTATGTACACTTACTTTCTGACTGACAATGAATAACTAATATTCCGAGGTGCCAAAACAGGGAATAACTTGAAAATACATTATAAAACGGTACCACTGACATACATTTTCTTAAAGCCGTCGTAATGGAAGTTTCACGTGCAAAGTTATCATTACCATCGACCGCAACATTATTTCGATTTTTCTTCACGTAATTTCCCATGAGATGAAAGATATTTTCTCTTTATCATAAGTTTTGCCACTATGTCTAAGCAAACGCTCTTTTATGTCTTTTAACACTCACAAACCATGCTTCTTTAGACATTTCTGCTTAGTACATAATTATGCATTCGTGTTTGAAACTTTCACCATCAAAAAGGTCCACAAACTACAAGCTATCAAATATTTTTATTTTGTTTAAGGTATATTATTGCATACTTCTTTTTTTTATTATGAATAGGAGACACTTTCTTTTAACGGTAATGTTACCCACTGGTGAAATAACACTTACCTTTTTTGGAATTGGCGGGAGGCATGCGTTTAAAAAAATAAGAAAAAAATGAGGAATCCCCTGATGGCTGCTCTAAATCTCTTGTAAAGTAAGTGGGGGATAGTTTTATTTTTATAATTTTTTGTTTCAATTTCTTCATGGAATATGCTTATTTAAAAGGTTGATTTATTTAAATATGGTTTTATGGTATTAGGTTAATAAATTTGAAACAGCACAGATAACTGCAAAGGAAGAAAGCATTGTTAAGAAGATGTTTTGGACTATTTTTTAACAATTAAAAATATGCATTATAAAAAAGGATGCAAAAAAAGCAGTTAAACAGTTACGTTTAATTTCTTTGGGCATTACAATAATTATAATGATATTAATTTTTTATGGAGTGGTATAGATTAATACTAATAATATTGATTCAGTTTTAATTTATATAAAATTGATTTTTTAGTCGCTTAATAAATTGCAAATTATAAAAATTGTTACATTGTCTGTTTCAAAAAATAAAAATAATAAACAGTAACGTTTTATTCCCTTGGGGATAAGAATAATTATAAGGATATAAATTTTTTATGGATTAGCATATGATTAAAATAAAAATTATATTAATTTAATTTTAATTAATCGAACATAATTTTTATATTGAAGCTTAAATTTCAAATTTTGCCATATTGTTTGTATTTGTGAAAATTTGCTACACTAAGAAATTGCATTTACATAAAAAAACATTTACATTAACTAATTATATTAATTACTTAATTGATTTTTAATTTCAATTTAAATCAATATTTTTTAAAGTCTGCATTAAAAATTTAATTGCTATTGAAAAATTATGTGACTTTAATCTGAATGTTTTCTGCTGATGAAATTCCTTGAAAAGGCAACAGCATTATTTAAAATATAATTTTTTTACAAATTGACTATTATACTTAACAACGTGTACATAATTTTTGTGGATTTTTTTTTTCGTTGCGTGGTCACAACTTTGCCCTACATTTCATTTTCCCATAGTAAAAAAAAAGTGCATAAATTATCTAAGCAATATTCCATTTTCGAGTTAATTGAAAATTAAAAATTGAAAAATCTCTTTCTTCTAGTGAAAATTACCTTGAAAAAAGGGTTTAACTTATCCTACCTGACAGGGTTTTATGAGAAAAAATATTCAGACTTATTTTAATGTGGTTTGGTTTGAAACATGCACAATAATGTAAAAATTAAACTTATGTATTTTATTTATTATGTGAACAAAACGTTACATATTAATTCTGTATTTGAAAAAAAATGCAATTTCATTCCATTTAATACAGGCGTAATTAATTTATTAAATAAAAATATTTACAAAAAATTCTTTTAATAAAGACATATAAATAAATGATGAGAAACAGCCATTTTCCCTCAGTTTTGTTTCTGTTAATACTTTTTATTATGAAATCAGTGATCGTATGAGTTTCCAAGAGAACTATTTCTTTATTATTTAATAATTATTACTAATGAACATGCAATGAACAAATTTTATAAAAATCTTAATAAATAGTAACTTTATATATCTATAGCGAATATTCAGTCATGTCTAAATATATGGAGTAGGGTATGGTTAAATAACATTTTTATTTTGCTTGTCATACTTGAGAGTATTTCAGGCGTCTATTGTACGAAGTTTGAGCATTAGTTATTACAATGAATACTGTATTTGCTACTAAAATTAAAACAAAAGTGTTTCCTTACCTTTAAACATTGTGTGCAAATGGTTGTCTACAGTTAAACTACTACAGGCTTCCTCCAACGTCCTATGTTCATCACAGTAAGCTATAAAATGGTTTAATTATTTTTACTCATCAGCATTTTTACATAAAGTACAAAAAACTGACCAGTGGCAGCACATAGTTTTCTGCACCATGATTTTAAAAACATGTAACAAAAAATTTTACAATTACACTAAATATTTAATTAATAAAAGGCATGATTATTTTGAAGAAAGCTTTTTAAACTAAACATATTTGTTTGTCAGAAAGAACAATTATTAAAAATTAAAGTCAAAGGAAAATGATTTAAATATTTGTTTAATTTATATTTATAGATATTTTTTTATTTAAAGTATAAATCAAATATTTTTTTAATTAATAAATTCATTAATAAATTTTCATTTTTACTGAAAAATATATGCAGTAAAAGAAGATATTATGTAGTTTTTCTTTAATTTTTACAAAAATTTAAATATAAAATACGAAAAGAAATTATCTTAAATATATGCTAAATCTATTTTTAAACCGTGTTTTCCTAAATATTGCAGGAAAATTTCTGCAAGCTTTACCGACGTCATATGTTCTTCGCCTTTAAAAGCATATACTTTTTAAGCAAATGAGGAGTATATGCTTCTAAAAAAATTAAATTTTCTAGTTTTTTAATTAGAAATTAATTACACAAATTCAAAAAAATAATGTAAGTGCTTGTTATAATTTATTTTAAAACCATGTTTGTTTTAAATTCAAGGCAAATAAATATAAATAAATTTTAAGTAAAATAAAAATTATAAATGTGTTATTAAATTACTATTTTGATCTAAAAGTATACGCCGTAAAAGGAGAAGAAATTATAACGATTTTCGTAGCATGGCACTAAGCAAAAATTGCATTTGACTGACATACAAGATACCTAAGTGTCACTTGCCAATCGGGCTGATTTTTTTTACAAAGAATATTTTTGAGTTCTAAGATCAATTCTAAAATTTATTTTGTCTATTTAAAATTTCAGAATAATTATTAGGTTAAAAATGGCCAAAACCTATATTTTTTACTTGACTACCCTTTTATTTTGCAGACGAAAAACATAAATGACTATGTCATAAATGACGTAAGATTAAAAGTTTAATATTTTTTAGTAATAATTTAGTAATTTTTTAGTAGTCTCACACAATTTTCTACATTTGACCTATCAAAAGCTGCCTATTAGCTGAATTAGAACTCTAACAAGAAATGTTTTGGAATTACTTTTAATAAATATCTTAAACGGGATTTTTCCTACCATTATTAATCGCATATTTCTGCAAAATTTCTACAATGCTATACAATTGTTTTCGCAAAAAAGTAAGTAATGCCTCTGCAATCGAAGTGATATAGAAAAATATCTTGCGTGTAATATTTCATAAATAATAATAGCAAAAAAACTATCTATACATAAAATTCAGCTTGATTTGTGAATACGTTCCTTGCGAGAGGAATTCATTGTCCACACATTTTAGTACATTATGTTATTACACGTAATTTACATAATCTTGTGTATTTATTTTAGAATAAATGAAATAGTTAATCTGGTTCATTTTAATATTATTGGTCATATATCGTAACACGTAACAACTAAGAAAATCATATGGAGTGATGAATGCAAAAATATAGTTATTTCAACTTATATAATAATTTCTATATTTTATGTTGTTATTTATACAGTCATTTAAACTCATATATAGTTCTTTAAATTTAATTACAATCAAGGAAGTAAAATTGTTTATTTGTCTTTCAAATAGTCTAAAGCTTTGAATACAACACAGTTTTCATATGCATCTCTTAGAAGATTTATATAGTTTTTAAAATTATATGTAGAAAAAATAATAGACTTAAAGAAGTAGTGAAATCATTTATTGGTCATAAGCTTTTACTCAGTGCTGTGCAGGATGCAAATATATAATTTTAAAAATAGGTGGTAGGAAAACGTCTAAATTTTCAGAATTTTTTTTTCTTGTAGCAAACTTACGTGACAGGGAATGCATTGCCCCTCCCCCAGAGCTCATATATTTTTAAAATTTTATTTGAACAGATTGAAATGTAAGTAACAAGTATGTAAATTGAAAAAAAACTGCTGAAAATCTAATTATTTTCTTTTCTTTTAATTCTTTCAATGAATAAAAATCCTACTGCAAGCTTTTGCAAATGTCCCCCGTCACAAACACTCCCTCGTCGTAATCAGATATTGCATTTTTTCTGCTTTAAAGCACCTCCTACGGAAAAACAGAAGGAATGGACAGCGCCATATGACGGTAAATTTTGCAATTAAAACCTTTTGGTTCTATTATCTGGGTTTAAGATGAATTTATGCCTTTTCACTTGAATGTGCCACAGTCTTAATTGTTTTTCTTTCAATTTTATTTATTTATTTACTTATTTTTGAAAATTTTTAGTCCAATTAAGAACATCATGAGAATAAATATTAAATAGGAGCAGCAAAGAGCATAATAGGTGCAGTAATATATTAATAATATGCAATTTCGAAATTGAATTATTTGAAATATTAAATGGTTTAAACTTACTTTCTCTGTATTGCAATACATTAGGATGCTTATCATGTATTATAATACACCTAAAACATTTTTCTTTGCTGAAAAAAAGAGAAAGCGTTAATTATAGTAAAAGAAATTACAATTATATACTATGCAAATAATCTATGCGTTACTTTACTAAATCATAATGTATGCATGACTGGAAACATTTTATTCAGTCTTGCACAGAGAAAAAAAATCTGGTAAAAGTATTTTACTGTATGGTAATGGCATTTCTATTGAAAAAAAAATATATAATTTTGATTAATGAAATAAAATCCATTAAAACCATTCATTTAGTAATCTTTCCATTCGTATGGTAATAGTTTATTGGAAATTCTGGTACTCAAAATTATAGTTCTTAATGCTCCCACATAAAGTACAAAATACAAAAAAAGTAGATTTAAACAAATAATTGGTTTTTATGGCCTCTAAGGCACCCTGATAAAATTAGCAAAATTTGCCACTTTTACTAGATTTTATCACAGATTAGATAACCATTAATTTTACCAAATTTATTACAAACCCACTTCGGTAAAATTTTCCGTGCATTTTTTGTGTTTTTTTATACTGCCAGAAACACGGTAAATTTTATTACGTTCGGATAGTCTTTTGACCATCTTTCTTTCTTAGATAGAATAGGTTATCTTTCTTTAGGTATTTTTGTTTGCTTATTTTACATGTTAAAACGGCTTTTAAAGACTCTATCTGAATTTTTTATTCTCAGAGAGGGATAATTTTGCAAATGGTTTCAAATAGTATGAGGTAGTAATACCCTTGAGCTGTCATCCTAAAATGCCGAAGTTCTTATACGGTGGGGTCTCGCAACTCATTCAGTTTTATAGCGATGAATACCAGCTTGTCTGATAAATACAAGCAATGGGTGCACAATACTAACTACATTGTTATCATCAAGCCGTTTTTCTCAAAATTGTAGAGTCTTGATTACCACAGCACCCAACAGTCCGTTGTTGGAATGCTTTTTGTATTTCTCTTACAGATGCGGAATAAAAAATTGTTTTTAATTCCCTATTATTGGTTTCCTTCTTGCATTTAATTTCGTTATAATTCAAATACTGAATTTTTTCTTGCTCTTTATTATAAGAATGCATATAAATTAACTACATCCTGTCCGGTTTTGCACCTTGTGAAATTTATTTTAAATTCTAATTGGTAACGGTAAAGCGTAATGGATCTGAAAATATATCCAATTGGAGAAGTTCGATTTATTTTGAAGTATTTATTCAAAATCTCTTAATTATATATAGAACAATAAACCAGTTTTCCACATAAGTATGAACATTCACTCAGCATTAGTTTAATAACTTGTTTTATATTTTTAAATAAATACTTCTTTTCTTTATAGGAAACAATAATGTCTATTTTAAGCAGCAAAATGATATGATAAGTACCGCTTGTTGAAGTTTTTTTTTTCCTGAAAAAAAACGGGAGACACTTTCACAAAGGACACACCAATCGTTCTTTTATAGGGCAGCAAATTTTGTATGACCAAATATCTGTATCTTATGAATTGCGAAACTTCCGTTGGAGGAAAAAAATCCAGAAAAAAATGAAATGAAAGCGTGAAAGCCTAGTAAGAGACGTGATATTCAGAAACGGGAGGGAGAAAAGCCCATCCCTGACTATCCAGCGTGAAATGAAAAATTTCAGATCCTCCTTCTTCTCTTCATCTTTAATGCTCAGCGCCCAGCTAACGGATTACTTGCATAACTCCCGTTTGTGTAGCACAAAAAATACAAAAAGGGAGAAAAAAAAATCGCTGCTATTGAAAAATACTACCCGTGCAATCCCAATAAAGTCGTTATTTTGCCCCTTAAGCAAACAAAAAAATATATATAAGAGTGCTTTTAAAGGGAAAAAAAAGAAAGAGAAACGAATTCCCCTTTTTAATTTCTCCTTGAAATAAAATTGAAACATTGGTTTAATATGAGCATTGCCTGCTGTGTTATGCTACTGGTTAGAGAAATAAATTGTAGAAAAGGTGAAAAATGAGGGGAAGTTTTAAAAAGTGCGTTTTAGACAGGTAAACTGTTTAAAAAAATACTATTGATGGATGAGGTAAAAAATGATTAATTTAAAATCATATTTTATTCTGTTTTTGATTGCATTTTCTTTTATTGTGCTTTTTTTCCAATTTAAAACTTTGTATGAATTATATTATTAACTGAAATATCCAATTTTAATTTTGTAATTAGGTATCATTTTAGAATAAAATATATATAAAATACTGTTAAATATTATTTTATGTTCGATATTGCGATATTGTTCTTTATAAAGCTATAAAGCACAAAATAGAGTTGTCTAGTTTCATTCATTCATGTATGTATATATATATATATATCCCTCATTGGACTATTGATTTTCAAAATTCAATTGAACATTTGAAACTAATTGAATAAAAATATTTAAATTTATGTAGTTTAGACATTGTTTCTTAACTCGTATTCCTAAAATAGCCAAGAAAATATTTGCAATCTATAAATTAAGAGATAACAGCAAAACAGTTGAAAAAGAAAATATGTAGTTTCATTATTAAAAATATTTCAAAAATGAATTTTTTATGACAGCCCTAATTACTGAATACAATTATCATTAAAATTTTTAAAATATAATCAAAATGTAGTCGATTTTAATGAACTATATTTTCCATTTTTTTTAATTAATTTTTTTAATATAAACTGAAAGTAATTAAAATAAAGGAGTTTACGAAAGGAACAATGAGTTTTCAAATGCTAAATACCCTCATTTCCTTTTTTTAAAATAAAAGCTACTTGCATTTTGTATATATTTTCCAAAAAATATCTACAATCCTTTGTAGGCACACTTTTTCCACAAATTTCGTGATAGAAATTATGTTTAAGTAAAGGGTCCGAAAACTTTTAAATTAATGAGCATTTATGTGACTTAAAAATTATAATCTACAATTACCTTTAAAATAATTAAAAATCATGATTTTATTTAATTATACTCAGTTGATGATAAATGAATCAAATTTACTATGTATATACATACATATATATATATATATATATATATATATATATATATATATATATATATATATTCGCAAAATTTATGTTTTATTTTATATATTTTTTTATAAAATGCAAAAGTCAGGGTTTTAATTAAAAATAAATCAAGACATTACAGAAAAATACTTCTAATTATATGAAAGAATAGTAGACATAGATTGCATATTAATTTCCCAGAAATTTGTAGTAGAAGATTTATGCTATGATTATGACCATTCTCTGTATACTCTTGTAAAGAAAACACTATTCAAAAAATTGCTCCTACCACCTATTTCCAGCCCTTAGAGAGGTACTTAAAATACAAATTGCGCTTTTTACAGAAATTTTAAACAAGGCCATATATTAATGTAACTTTTTCCAGCCTTGTTCAATTTTGAAACGATGCTCGAGTATTATGGCTTATGCTTTATCACACTAACTATAAAATATTTTAACTATTATAAAATCCATTATCCTTACTTATAGATGAGAGACTATGCAAATATATCTAAATATTAATTTAGATCAAAGAGTGATGTTTGTTATAAAATATATTATCCATCTTTGGATCTATAAGCTTGGCATTCAGCATCCAATATAATTAATAATAAAGTAAGGCACACAACTCTAGCTTTCAACTCCCACATATAAGTTAAAAGGCAATGAGCAGCTTTCCAAAACCGATTAGTTCGATAAATGGAAATAAAATGTAACAGTTTCAAAACGTGACTTACGGTTTATGCAGTGTTCTATTTCAGAATTATTAGTAGTAGATCGATAATTTTGATAGACAGTTGTGACGACTTCCATCTTAATGCAGATAGACTAGTGTTACTTTTTTCCCTTTCAAGTCGGCAATTTAATCCTCATTATCTTCACTCGCAGGATGCATTCTGCGATTTTGGACAAATGATGAGCACCATTAAAAGTATCGTTCATTAAGAATATTTATTTCTCGTTTAAAAGTTGCTTCTTCTGTATTTGCCTTCCGGTATTCGTATCTTTGTAATGAACCTGACAATGATACGCCTTTATTTCCGTAATGATACGTTCGACGTAGTTTGCGAAAATACGTACAAAAATGTAGGCAGATACGAAGAAATGGATTGAAGTTTGCTTTTTTTTAAAAATAATTTCGTATAAAACCATCTTAGATTTAGATTTAAATAGTGCGATTATGTTATTCACACGTTGCTGCTTTGATACTCAAAATATGTAACTATGAAATAATATCATTATTAAAACGTCAATTGTTTAAAAAATTTTAGAATGCATGCCATAGCAATAACCAAAATTATTTAGTTAAGTTATTGCAAATCATTATTTCAGAAAAAAAAAGTTTTTTTTTCAGGGTCCCCAAATAAAGCTACGATAAAAACACCCACACGACTTTCTAACTTTAACAACACACAAAAAATAACTAGTAATTTATTTAATTACCGTTTTATCAACCAAACTAAAACATTGAATCAAAACAGTAAAATAATCATTAAAATGATGGTTAACTCTGAGAAAAATAGTTTCTTGATGTTTTTGCCTATTACTGTTGAATGATGGAGGAAAAAAATAGCGATTATTACCTCCATGGGTAAAACAAATATCCGCGCCAACTAGACTCACCTTATGAAGTCATCAAATTCCTTGCAGGTGGGTTCATAATTTAATGGTTCGAACCACAGCATTAACATCATAATATTTTCCGCATTCCGTCATTACATGAAGAGTTTCTATTACCCTACACTCCCCAATTAGTAATCCTAGACAACTGAAATACGAAACAGAGCAGCTTTGCACAAAATTATGTAATATTCTCCATCTCTCACGATAGATGGCACCACAATATAAACTAATTAATAAAATTCCACAGTTGAGAAAACACAATTCTACCATACCAATCTCCATTACCTAACGAAAAGTCTAACATAACCCCAATATCTAGTTAAAATTCATTTTTGTGATTTCGAAACAATTATTAAAAAAGTATGCAATTATTAAAAATTACTAAAAATTACCACAGATTTAGTAAAAAATATAAAACTGAAAAGCAAAATTAACCGAATAAATAGTTTTTATGCCATGCTATACGGTTTTATGATGAAATTGCTAAATGTTACCACAATTACCGAATTTTATCAAAATCAATACCAAAGCACTTCGCTAAAAATTGCCGAGCTTTTTGGGGTTCCCATAGAGTCAGAAATGCAGTAAATGTTACCAATTCCTAGTAGTTTTGACCATACTTTTTGCCTCAGTCTTCAAAAGTTACTTAGTTCACTTAGTTGACAAAATGGAAGTAGTTGTAATTTAATAACGTTTAGATAAAGTTAAACCCTTCAGAATGCGTAGATGACTTTTGTTACGACTTGATAAGTTATATGGATCAGATAAATATGTCAAAAAGTAGCTTTTTTACAGTCTTAAAAAGTAGACTTTGCAGTCTTAATAAATATAATTTATATATTTAGTAGATTCTAACCGCGTAATAAATAATAATCTGTTAAAAATATGTTCTCGTTTAATGACCGTTGAAAGCCAAATTTATCATTTTTTGCTGGAGTTTAAAACTAGCAGTGAAATTTTATCTTTAACATAATTACTGAAATTTAATTAACATTTTTCACTGCAATTACTCAGTTTTTGAAAATATGTGATGTATAAAATACTTTTATTCATATAAATATAGATAGACTTATTTAATACTTATCTTGATGCCCAACCAACTTTTTTGAATATTTTGTAGATATCTGCATCTTATTTCTGTGTAAGAAAAGATAAGTTTTCTGTTATTAATTTCAGATTTTGCTGTCATGAAAACATCATTAGTCTTAAAAAGACAACTTTCCCTACATGGACATTTTACTATGAAATAAACTTTTTATTTCCTCCAAAATCCTTCCTGGAATATAAGTATAGAATAACAATCCATTTGGCAACAGTATGGTGTTTTGTGTAGATCAGCAGCACTGTCTGAGGGACTTGTAAGGTATGCACTCGTAACTTTTATGCTTTTTTAGGTAGTTCTTAACTAATTGTTAGAAATAATTGTTAAAACTAATTGTTAGAAATATAGTGCATGGGCGAGAAATGTACAGGATTGAGAACATATTCAAGTCGACTTGCTAAACAAAAAGTCTTAACCCTTTGACGTGAAGGAACACCGGTATGCCTTTTTTAATATTTTTTCTGACACTTTAATTAAAAGCAAAAATGTGTTTTTATATTTTTTAATCATAAAACTGTCTGTTAGTTACTTAAGCAATGTGTTAGATTATCGGGACTATATTTGTACTAAAATATGAAATCCAAAAAAAAAAAATTATTTTTTTTATTCATAGATAATTACTAACTTTCTTAGATAACTCTGCTTTTCTTAAATCTAAATTCTAGCAAATAAGCGCAAATTTGAAATATTTATTGTTCAGAAGTGAGTATTGGTTTGGAAGATTTTACACAAGAATGAACACCGGTGCTTCGTGCCGTATTTCATAACCATAAAATATTAAAATGCCAAATATTTTGACCTAAATTTAACAGCTTCAAAGAGTTAAAAATTCTCTTAGTTTAAATTTAGAAATTCTGGAGTGAGCTACTAGTTTTCTTTCATGTTTTTCTTATGGAAGTACTGTATGATAAAATTCTTTTAACATTATACAAAGTGTATGCACTGTGAAAATTAGAATGATTCCCAAAAAGTCTTTGTGTTTGGAAAATATATATATTTTTGTCATCACTAAAATTTTAACACCCCCTTCTAAATTGTGAAAAAAATTCTTTCAAATGCCTTAGCGAAAAAAAAATCACACTTTCCTAATAGCATTTTGGGATTATAATTTCAATATCAGTTTTCATCTGAGAGCTTTTCCAAAAATATATCTAATCAAATTTATAAAAAAAACTAATTACTTTTACACTAAATACTTTAAATACTTAATTACTTCAGTTACTAGTTTTTTCCGGTTTTTTTTTCTTTTAATTTCATGTCATGACACATTTTTTACCTAGTTAAATGAAACTACTTTTAATCATTCTTCTTTCGTCCTAAATATTTATTTAAGTACTTTATAATAGAACTAAAAATTAGAAGATAGCAGAATAAAAAGCTTTTTTTTTTCTTTATTCTCTCAATCATTTAGTGCGATGATGACGTATGGAGATTAGAAATTCTTTACAGTTTAAACATGAAATACAAGAAAAACTCCTTAAAAAACTTAGTTAATTAAAGGTAAAAAATAAAATTAGCATTTTTGAAAGTTTTAAGGATTTCGAAAAAAAATAAAGATTTGCATAAAAAGTTTAAAACAAGTTTTAAATTATTTTTCGTGTGCACGTAAAAAATAAAGAAATTCAATAATAATACAAAAAGCTATCAATTACTTTTGAAGTTTTATTACTAGTACGTCTGTTTTAGAGTTGAAATTAAATAAAAGTTGGATATAACGACTTTTCCACAATTCTTTTTAAAGAAATGTTATTGCTTTTTTGAACATATTTGAATCACTAAAAATACGTTTTTGCTGCAAACTGTTTCCTTGATTCAAAAAGGCGTAATTGCTTGCTTTTGAGCCTGAGCTATTGCTTAAGCAATTAAACCCGTGTTTTTATTCCAGAGAATTTAAATACTTTTATGTCTGCAGTTGGAAAACGTATGTTGAAAAGAAAATGTCAGTAAAATAGAATTACTTCCTATGTTTGACAATTTATTTATTTTTTGCTTGTGGTTGTAAATTTTGTCTGCGTAAGCTTTTTAATTAAAGTTTCAGGAAGAAAAAAGTGTTATGAATAATTTAGAATCGATTTTTTTTCCTTAAAGATTTACGCGGCATTTATAGTTAGCTTACAATACAAAAAATAGAAACAAATCACACACATTTATAAATAAATAAGAGATTTTAAAAAATGCTGAGAAATGCGTCGTATTAAAGGAAAAAAGTATTTTTTTTTAATAAATGTATTAGAATAGTGACACAACTAATTTAAATATTAAACAAAAACACGTTTTCTGTAGCATTATATAAAAGAAAGATATCTGAAAAACACATTGCTAGTAACACGTTTTCTACGGCATTATTTGAAAGAAAGATTTTTGAATAACATATTACTAGTAACACGTTTTCTATGGCATTATTTAAAAGAAAAATATCTGAAGAATTCATTGCAAGTAAACATACAAATATTGCTAATGTAAAATTTAAATTTAAGTGTTGGAAACTATTCTTGATGAATAATGGTTGTTTTGCACATAGACCTAAAAGAATCTGAAATGCATTGGTATGTAATCCAAATATAACTTCGGTAAGAGTTGGACACAATGTGTGTTTAGAGATATCTATTTTTTTTCATTGCAATTTGCAACTGAATTAATTATTAGTTTTTTGAATTTAGAGAAATAATAACAACATGTATCTAAATGAATCTTGTAGAGTTAGGGATACAGATTTATTATTAGCTGAGTGCCAAAATCTGCTAAAAAAAATGCAAACATTTCCTCCTAGAGTTAACTTGGGATCTAATCTGAAAAAGTGAATCTGAAAAGGTAAGTAGTGTTCTTTTGTCCTTCTTTTTTTTTGTTTTTAAAGTCATTCTTAAATATTCCAATTATATTTGATATGAGAAATTAGAGTTAATACATATTTTATGAAATAAATTTGGAAAACTATGCTTTTATACTTGGCCCTTTTTGAGTTATATTTGTTATTATCACTGAAAAAAACTGTTACTTTTCCAATATTTTTTTTACTAAGAACTCATAGAATTTAAAATACAGAGAAATAAAATATAAGAACACAAAATATTAGAACTGGTAAAAAAATTTTTAAATAATGTAATATAAAATATAATATAATATAAAATATAATGTAATATAAATTATAATATAATATAAAATATGATATAATATAAAATCGGAGAATTAGCAGATAAATCTTAAATATAGAATTGAAATTTTGAATTGAACAGTTGCCTGAATCATATCATTTTATACATTTCAATTTTTATTATTTACCGATCACTGGCAATTACATTTGAAATATTTTAATAATAAAATACAATCATTCAGCTACTTATATTATTTTTGGTTACAATATTTGTACAGTAAGTACTGAAGTTTAATAATTTCGCGAAGTCTGCAAATAGTACGATTTAGGAAATTCATTGCCTAATTCGTATCCGCTGCTTCCTAAATCATACCACTCTCAAAAATATTGAACATTTATGAATAAATGAATAATTTGGGCACGTGTAACTCAAAAAGTTGGATAAAACATGATAAGAAAAGTGATTTTAAATTTTTGAGCTGTTACAAATATAGAACCAGTATTACAAGCTTATACAATATTGGAATATGATGTTACGTTCTTTTGTGTAATTTTTATTTGTGCTGGATTTCAAAATTGCCATTATGGTGATCTAATAACTAAATATTAAAATTATAATTCAAAAAATACTAAAAGGCTATTTTTCTGCTTAATTTCCGTGAGCATCCAAACACTTTTTTCAACGTATCAAACTTTTTAATACCGTTTGCATAGAAAGAAGTAGGTCGTTTTGTGAACCAATTGAGCAAAAAATCTTCTACCTCTTCATTGGATGCAAATATCTCTAAGCCCAAGGATTCCTTGAGCGGTCAAACAAAGAGAGTCCAGGCTATGTGAAGAATGTTCAACTGTTTCTCAGTGTATTGCCTGTAACTTTGGTTCTATGACTTCGGCTTTATGCGGTTTTGACAAATATCTTTCCGTGTATCATTTTGATTTGTGTTCAAAATTCGGGGAACTCATCCTATTGAGATTTTGCGGTATTCTAAATCAACATGAATTATGCCTTGCATACTTTTATAATTTATCTATGTCACAGCACTAATTTCTCGAACTTACCAGCGTTAATCATTACGAGTTAGTTCACAAACTTGGGTCAATTTTCTCTATCATAAGACTCGTTTTTGGACGAAAAGCAAGACCCCATTTTTCAACTTCTTCATGGCTTTGTTTAAATAACTTGCGTCATTTGAGAACATGAGCCCTTGACAGGGTATAGTTGCCGAACTTTGCCTGTAGGCTACGCAAAATTTAAATAGGTTTGACGTTTTCTCTTGTTAAATATTTCATTTTTTCTTGAGTTTTGCAATTGCAATAGAAACTTTAATCTCACTTATGAGACAAAAAAAGTAAATAAACACTGTCAAGCAATTATTTAGACACTAGATAAAGTTCTACGGTTGCTTGACGATAAGAATAGAAATCGTCCGCTGCTATTAAAAAAGTCTCCTATTTATTAGATCAACCTACGTGTTTTCATCTCTAAGGTAGAATCAGATGAAACACTATTATCGTTTTAGGTTGATCAATATTAAGAGGACCGGAAAGTAATGTTATTTTGGAGCATTAAATACTCATTAGTCTTAAAAACCAATTCATTTTTTCGATCCATTTCGATTCATTTTTGATCCGACATTGAAAGGTAGCATTGTTGCTAACGAGGGTGAATACATTATTGATTAAAAATAAAATTTCGATAACGAATATAAAATGCAACGAAACAACATTACTTTCCGGTCCCCCTAATAATTTAATGAAACTTGAATTTTATATCAAAATTAAACGCATCTCTGTATTTCTAGTATGAAATAAATCTAGCTACCAAAATCAAAATAAACATTGTACAATATCCTGTAATTTGGAGTTTTATCTTTCTCAACATTTAACCGTAATTTTGATATCACTTGTTTTCCTTCCGTTCTTAGAAAAGAAAAGAAAAGACACATAGATAAATATATTGTTGCATCTGTTGTTGCTGATGTGTCTTCGGAACAGGAAGCAAACTATTTCTTTCGTGACTAAAGAAATCGCTAAAAGAACAAGCACATGTTACAACCACTTGATTTTTGTTTCTAGCATCGGAGGAACATAGAAAATCGACAAAACTCCAAGTAGTTTCTTCGATTTATTTTTATGTTAAATACAACTGATGACTGATTATTGCATGTTTTAGTTTTCAGCGATATTTGTGTCCGCTTGATAGAGAAAGGTCAATTTTGTCTTCTTCAGGGAAATGAACAATGTTTAAAATTATTATTAAAAAAAGGCATTGCAAACTTTGATAAGATGTTAAAAATTTGAAATTTCTTCTCTTTTGAAAATTTACAAAAGAAATAATGTAAATTAAAATGACATGAACTGAGCATTATCTTTAACGCTTCTTCATCGTTTTATAATGCTTTTCCATATCTAATAGGATAATTTTTTTCTGTATTTTTTCCGCTTCTTATGTTTTATCAAAAATATATTTCCTCTATAGTTTCTTAGGATTATTCATTTAATAAATTACATAAGTTTCTAGTTGAAGCATTAATCTATTCAAATTACAATAAAAAATTGCTTTAGATAAATAATAAATTAAATTATTAATAATTGATAATTAATTTAGATAAATAATAAAAATAATAAATTAAATTAAAAAAATTTAAATTAGAAAACAATTAATTAAATAAAATGAATTGCTTTAAATAACAATTGCTTTTTAACGATGAAAAAATACAGTAATTCTGACTTCATTACATTAACATTTAACAGCACCGTATTCTTCGTATGAATTTAGAATGTTTGTGCTCTTTAGGCTTCCATAGAATTTACCTAAGGGCTAGCATTTTTATACGCCTTTTTCACTACATAACTAGCAAGTGAGGGTTATGCATTATATATATATATATATATACATATATGGCAACGTTACTTTTAAAAAGTAACGAGTAAAAATACAAGTATTTTTAAAAAAAGTAACGAGTGAAAAGTAAAAAGTTCTTATTTTAAAAAGTGACGAGTAAAAAGTACAAGTAAAAGTACAAGTACTAAGCAAAAAAAAGTAACGATTTAAAAGTACATTTCTAGGAAATCGAAAATTCAAAGTTACCTAAAATTTTATTGAATAATATCCTTATGTTCTTTAATGTTTTTGCAAAATTGTTGTTATTTATTTAATTATTTTTAATTTTGAAAGTTATGGACATTAATTTATTTTTAAATTCGGAAGAATATAATAATATAATTTTATAATATAATCGTATAATATAATTTTATAATATAATCGTATAATATAATTTTAAAATCAAATATAATTTTAATATCATGCTTTTTATGGACTTGCTCGAATAAGAAATTTTATCTAAAATTTGAAAACTGCTTCGAAGAAAAGAAATAAACTGATTAAATAGTTACGAGCAAGCAAGTCCCTCTAACTTTAAAATAGCGTTGGCGCGACTTATAGTACACAATTATAATTAATAAACCTCACTATAGTTGATTAATGAGAAACGAATATCAAAATTTACGGAAACGACAGTTCTTAATTCTTTCCCTAGTCTTATTAACTATTCCCTAGCTTATATTAACTTAAAGAGAGTCTTTTTTTTATTTAAATAAAAATTTATCTTTGCTAATTCAAAATAAATATTTGTTAATTTATTTAAATTAAAAAAAAGAAGATAAAAGTGGTAGAAATCATATTATTAAGGAATAAAATCTAATTCGAATGTTACAAAGCTCCTTCAATAGTGAACATTTAAAATACCCAGAAGCCAAACCAGAAATCAAAATTACCTGTTTACATATAAGAAGGAGCTTAGATTTATGTTAATTTTAGAACTGTAAAATTATTTTAAAATTCTGTTTTTATTTTCGGAAACTTTATTTTATAAATAAATTACTTTGTTCGACAAATTTGATAAACATTATAACTTATGTTAGAAAATAAATTTAAAAAAAATTCATTCATGTACAGGAAACCCCTATAAATCCAATAAACTACAAATTGTATTTTGTTTTTAAATATAATTCTTTTTTATTTTAAAATATTTCATAATGGCAATTTTTGGATTTGTAATAACGATGTGCAATACCAAATCTACTCATAATCAAAAATTATGATGAAAAGTTTCATTTTAAAATTTTATGATATGAATAACTAATACGTTTACGTAATGGAATATATGTTACGTTTAATATAATTCAAAAAAATATTTTGTTGCAAAATAAAAAAAATTATAATATTTTAGATTTTTTTTAATGCATACTACATTTCCATTAAATAAAGCATTGTTTTTATAATTTAATACTTTAACGTTAAAAAATGTAAAACTTGTGATAAAATTTTTTGCAATAGTATAATGAAATTAGTTATTTAAATTATTTAATAAAGCATCCAATGCGCACACATTGTGAACAAAATTTTTAATTAACATATTTAAATGAATGAAAAATGCTTCAAATAAGTATAAAATGTTATTTTGTAAATAGAAAATAATTAGATATTAAAATTTATATGAAATATAAAACTTTTATGAATAATTAGATATTAAAAGTTTTTAGAAAACTTACGGAGTTTTAGAAAAAAGTAACGATTTCATTTGACATTTCCCTTACAAATACTTGTACTTTTTCCCTTAAAAAGTAACGAAAATACGTAAAAGTACGTACTTTTTACTTGTACCGGCGGTACAAGTACCGAAAGTAAAAGTACTGCCATATATATATATATATATAATTTTTTTAGCTTAACGATCTAATGTTTTAATGGAAATTATTTGTAAAATTAACGCATTTTCTCAATTTTTTAAATACTGCCATGCTGCCATAGTATATCTCCAAAATATAATTTACTCCAGATTCCCTATCGTTAAAGTTACCTATTGTTAAAAATTCCTTTTGTTATTACTTATACAGATGATATTCTCGATTGTTGTTGCTCTTTATTATTATAAAAGAAAGTATTAGCTGTACTTAAAAAATACAGGTGATGGATTGTAAGCCGAATGATTTCCTTTATGAAAGACATCACTTATTTTACATTTTTTCTTTCAATATTTTACAAAAATGATAATTAGTTATGTTTCAAAATAATATATTGATTTATTTTTGTGTATACACCTAAGAATTTTACAGATAAGTTAATTTTGTTAAAATTGATATCAACGATGTTTCGTAGATAAATATATTACTCACTAGGTATATTTTAAATAACTTAGAGGTATAATTAGAAGTGGTTATTCTTACAAAATATTAAAATATTTAATATGGGACAATATATTTATTATCAGTGTTTTTTTGTGCACTGTAAAATATTCCGGATCCAATTACGGTAAAAAGTACCAGCACTCAGAATTCCAATAAATTTTACCATAAAACCCAGTTTTGCCGTAAGGCTTTACGGAACAAGAAATCTGATATACCTCAATTTTTACAGTAGTAATTACTTTAAAATTGCTTAATAACTAACATTGAATAAATATTAGTGTAAAAATTACGGATGTCTGATGAAAAATTTAATCAAACATTTCTGACATGTGAACAAGTGGTGATCCAAAAAGATTGGGAACCTATTTTCCAAGCAAACCAATGCTGTAATAATTTAATATTTTGAGTAAATTTGTCTAATATATGTTAATTTATTTGCTGCCTCTAAATGTATAAACTGAAGAAAACAAAATTCTTAAATTCTTATTTGAGATCTTATTATTCTTAAAGATTCTTATTATTCTAATTGATTTTTATTTATTTTCTCGCTATTTTTTTATAATTGGAAAGTTTGAATTTTTAAATGTAAGAAATATTGTAGTTTTTTGGGTTTTACTTAAAAAGAAAAAAAAATCAATAACACGAAATTGAAAAAAATTATGGGAGTTGGAAATGATACCTTAAAAAGTAGAATAAAAAATGTTCTTTACTGTTCAGAGCATTTGGCAGAAGAACAGCAATCCTTGCAATAGAAGCTCCAATAATATATGGTTGTTTTACTTGCAATTCGCCAAGCAGTATTGCTGTTCCGCTGACCGATCTGTTGCGGGTAGTGGATTTGAATTCCGATATAGTGCTATATGTATATTCTTAATGTATTTTAAAAGTTGCGCTATATGTTTTTAAAACTGAAAAGAGTTTCAAAGCCGTAGTTTGCGTTTACAAAGGAACCTACATATAAATGTAAATTAATAAATAAATCCTACTTCCCACATAAAAGATGGAAACGATGGATAAAGCAGACTCAATAGTTAGATCTAAGTAAAACACTTTAGTTAAACATTTGAAGTCATCATTCTCCTTTACCAAAATATATATTTGTGATATATATTAGAAAAATAAATAATTAACCGTGATCTAACTTCTATCAACCATTTAAATGAACTGCCATTTTAAATAAACCATTGAAATGTAAACAGATTACTACCATTCTATTCAAGAGACATAGACATCAAATGGTTAAAACTACCAAATTATGGGTCAAATGAGTAATAGTTCTGAAGAACATTTTGGAAATTTTATCTTGAAAGTTTAGAGCATGGCTTAAAAACCCTTTATTTGGTTATAGTTATTTTCAGTTTTGTATTCGTTACTAAATATACTTATAAGAGCTATAATATTTAAAACTAGAATTTTCGGTTAATAATTCCATAGTAAACGGTAAAATTACAAAATTAATGGTTTAAATATGATATATTTTGGTTTAATTACCAGATTTACAGATTTTTTTTTATCAGAAATATCTCTACCAAACAAGTATGGCAGTTTTGCCGGACTTTCTTTCTGTGCATGAATAATTTTTTTAAAAAAAATCGATTTTTATTTTGACATAAAAATTATTGATACTGCCAGTTCATCCGTACGCCATGAAAAATATTTAATAGAATAAAAAGTAGCTATTTTTTGTTTTGTACCAATAAGAAAAAAATATTTCCGCAATTCACAAAATACATTTTTACTTTTTCTCTGCTTAATAGTTTACTCATTATTTAGTAACAACAGTAGACACATTCTTTTTTGTAACTTAGATTAGAATACGCTAGTTCCAAGTTAAAGAATAATTTACAGAAATCTATATTTCTTGGAACAATGTGTCAATAATTACTTTGATATATTGTTAAGACAAAGAACTTTAAATGCAACAATTTCCTTCTATTTTAAAAGGAAAAGAATCTAATAAACCACATATCTTCTATCACCGAGACAAATTTTCAAGAAAAATTGTCAATGCCATTAAAAGAATAAATAAAAAAAATCATGTTGTAAAAAAGGAAGACATGATACAAATAACAAGCAAAAAATCTCATAAAAATAGGGTAGGGCACCTGTAAAAATCGACATTGTCATGTTTTTATTGTCTATAATGGCCATAAAGATAGGATTCCTAAGCCCAAGTAATTCTTAAAGTCCTTTGAGTTTTATTGCAGGACATTGGGGTGAGTTCTTCCGCTATCTTAATGGTTGTATTGCGTAAATATGGAACTTAAAAAAGAACGTATTGTATGGCAGCAAGCGTTTGAAGCCACATGTCAAAAAACTGGAACGTTTCCAAGTGCAATAGGAAGCAATTCCATCGATTACATATTCCTAACAGAAAAAAAGAGGTTTGTAGCGGAATTTTAGATTCTTAGCAGTACATAGAGTGTGTGTATTTCTTATAGCACTGAAACCTTATCATCATTTCCCCATGCTTTCTCGAACTTAACTTTTTTTGGCGAAAAACCTCTTCCAGTGCTTTAGAAAGGTTCAATTACATTTCCCTTCTCGCCCAAGTCATAAACTGACACATTTTTGGCAACA
This sequence comes from Parasteatoda tepidariorum, assembly GCF_982258835.1. Classification (NCBI taxonomy): domain Eukaryota; kingdom Metazoa; phylum Arthropoda; class Arachnida; order Araneae; family Theridiidae; genus Parasteatoda; species Parasteatoda tepidariorum. The sequence continues at coordinate 57,732,150 of NC_141765.1, forward strand.
CTGGGACTCCGTGTATCCCTCAAAAGTAAATAAAATGAATGTGTGAGGGGTGTGGAAAAAATACTTGATCTGAACTTGAAGAATAAACTAAGCGTCCGACTGCTTTATTTACTTATCCGTTCGAATTTTATTTCTTGCTCTACAGCACCCACGTTAGATTTTTTTATTAGCCTACTGAAGGTAATTTTGTTAAAAAATGTTTCCCTGAAAATGAAATTACGCGTGGATTCTCCCGAATTTCTAAAGCGAATATATTTTATTAGGAAAAGGATTTTATACTTTAAATGAAAAAGGCAGTGACGAAAATATCTATATTGAACTTTTGTAATTTTTTTGCTTTGAAAATTACTTTGAAATGCTTTAATTAGAACCGAAACTATATTTTATTTCAATATTCATCCCAAAATGTGATGCCATTACAGGCATTATATATTTCCTAGTTTTTAAATTTTCTTTAGATTCATAAATTTAATTTTTTCAATAATTCTTGATCCTATTAAAATTAAATTAAAGCGATTATTTAATTTTAGTGAATAAAAAAATACTTTTCTTTTCTTAACAATTAACGTAACGGCTTTTTTTTAATTCGATACAAGCACTCATTAATTCAGAGTCGCGATTAATCGAATATCGAAATCGATTTTTCCTTAATCTGCTTTATTTCTCTAGCCCCAAAAATGTTTTGGTTATAGGGTTATATTAAATTTTAACTGTCTTTTTAGTGTTTGTCGGTCTTATTGGGCAAATTTTAACTGTTTTTTTGGTGAAATTTCGGATATCTTTCAATCTTCATAACCATCCCTTAGCAACTATGCATTCCCAGGAAATTTAAACTTATCGGCATTAGGACTGGAGGGTTTTTGAATGTCCGATGGGCCATCGGACATTCAAAACCGTTCATTCTTAATCTGACCGTTAAAAATTTTACAAAATTGTAACATAAATGAATGCAAAGAAGAAACTGTCTTCGTCTCTGTAAAAGAAATGGTTTACTATTTAACTTTTTTTCATAATATGTTTTTGAAGTTTAAAAAATGTAGCCATATTTGTTATTTTTAAAAATGCTGCCTGATAAAATTTTCTTTGTTCGACCATATCTCAACAGTTTCCCTGCTTATTATAATGACATCGTGAAAGAATTTTCACTATTACTTTACGGCATGATATAAAAGTATCCTGAATTTTTCAAAACAATTTTTGTATTATTTTTATAGTCGATTTTGAGAAAAAAAAATTTAAAATCTTACCAAAACTAGGCATTTGACAACCAAACCAGTATATTCCTGTAACTAAAGTCTCAAATTGGTAAAATGATTGTTAAGTTTAAATTTTCAAATATCTAATGAATTTTCGTTTAGTTTGATAAATATGGTAGCAACAAAAGCAAAAAAAGAGAGTTGGCAAACCATAAAATGTATTTAGTAATTTTGTAAACAAATTCTGTACACTTAAAATTACTCAATCATTTGATATATAAAAAACTTTTCTATCCTGGTCTAATTAAAATATATTTAGTTCAACGTTTACAATGCATTGATCTATTTACGTTTATCAAAAGGTAAATCCTAGTCTTAAAATGTTTAAAACATTCAATAAATAATCAAATATATTATTGAAATGTATCATTGAACTTATAAATTAAATGCTCAATTTGAGAACAGTGAATATTTGTAACAAAGTTGCTCTTCTTGTGAGAAAATATCCAGCAAATTTTAACAAAATAGATTTACAAGTCAGACGATAAATATTTAAACTCTTTCAGTGCTAAGAGCAGGGTTAATAAATTAATTAAACATTAAATGAATATTTATATTTATTTGTTCTGCATTATGCAGTACTGCTTATTCTTAAATATTTAATTAATACACTGTTAGGAAAATACACAAAAGAATAAATTTCGTTATGCAATTTAATTAGCAAATATATAATAATAATGTATTATACTTCTGCAAAGTAAATATTGCTACCATTTTGGTCTCTCCATTGCTGAAATGTACTTGATAATACAGAAATATTTAATGAAATGAATGCATTAATGGTTTAGTTTTAAATAGTTTAACTATAAGATATTAGTCTAGCAAACTAATAAGGCGATAGTAAAGTAAAACGACAAATGGAAATTTTATAAAGAAATAAAATAATTTTTTGCAAAGCATTTTTAAAAAGTTGGCATTTTCAAAACAAGTTATCACGAACATAATATTGAAAGTTTTTTTTAAGTTTCTTGATGGAATTTGCCTATATATTTACTTCGAAAAAAAATCAGGCAATAGTTTTCTTTTTAAGTTGCTAACAAAAAAAAGATGAAACAACTAGATCTAAACGTGCAAGTGATGAATTGAGAAAATATTTAAGTTATAAAAAATAATTTTTTAAGAGAAATTTAAAACTGTAATAACATAAAACGTAAATGTAATAACATGTGCAAAAACATAAAACGGATACCTCTATATATATACGTATTTGATGATAAGATTAAAAAGTCAATTTACAAATAAAACATTTTAACCCAACAACATGCATTTTGTTTTACAATTTCGGATTCAAATCCTTTAAAAATGAAGCATATACACATATATCAAAAAAATCTTATCCAGTGGTTTCTATGATTCAAAAAACTTTGTAATTATACTCCTTCATCATAAATAACTTATAAAAAGTATTTTTTTACGAACTTATTTTTCATAAACGAGTTTTAAAACAGTCATCTAAAATAAGATAAATCTCCTGATTTGCTAACAAGGAACCTCATTTTCCAGTTAGTTACTCATCATATTATTATATGGGTTATTTTTAAAAAAAATCTATTTTCCTAAAATAATCCTATTTTTATTTTCAAAATTTATTTAACACCTACTTCATTATTTCAAGCTCTAAAACTTCGACTAAAAGAAACCTAAAACAGAAAAAAAAATTGTTGTACAAAAAATAATGGAACGAATCAATGAACGGAATTCCAAGAAGTCCACTTCCTCCTTTAGAACTTGAGACTATAAAAGCAATATCTGTGACGTGTCTTACGAAAAAAGCGTCATCTAGTGGACTGTAAATGTCGCTTTCACATAATGCACACGTAACGTGTGACCTCTAGACGAGAAAACCAGCACCTTAACGACTTGCCGTAAACTCTCTTGAAACCGAGAAAAATTGTAAGAAACAAAAAAAAGTTGTTGTTTTTTTTAAAAAAGAAAAATAGAACATCCGTTGATAAAAGCAGAAGATGGAACTAGAGGAGTGAACCTGAAGATATGGAGCGAACTCCATCAAAGGTACTGAAACCACCTTCTATCTGGGATCATCTATAAAGGGAGCATTTTTCAAGGGTTTTTTTTTTACATCCCCACATCATCCTTTACTTATACTCGTACAAAGTTCGGGAGAGCAGGAATTATTTGCCAGAGTGGCAACGTTTCCCCAAGCGCGTGTTTCAAGGTTCTCGAGACGTTCGCGATTTTTTATAGTTTTTTTAAGCGTTTTATCGGTTTGATTTTTGTATTCCTGGCTTATGCGGGCAGTAAAAATCATTTATGGTTCTGAAAAAGATGAATAATTCATTTTTTGAGGATACAAGCGGAGCTTTATAAGGTCCACTTGAAAAGAAGGTCGTAAAGAAGAGAAAGGATCAGAGTCAGAAAAGCGCGAAATTTTTCCATTACGAAAATCATATCGCCTATTTTTATTGTATCTTGATTTCGAAAAGATAATTACTATCTTCCTCGAGTTAAATTTAAAAATTATGCGTGTTTTCTCGGCAATAAATCAGCGTAAAGTTGTAAGAGTATTCTTTTAGTTTAATTGAAATTTCTATTTTATCTAGGAATTCTACACTTTGTTTATGTCAATTTTAAATACATTAAGAACGATGATATAGTAGTAATTTCAAAACAGCATGCAAAAAGGTTAAAATGAAACTATGATTTTTGAACTGTGATAATTTTTTGATTATTTGATATTGGCTATTATACTGGTTGTTATTAAGACACTATAGACAGATTTGTTTTCTACTCCAGTTGCTCCCGAATGGTGTTCCATGGAATCCTAGGGTTCCGTCTGAGATTTAATAAGTAATGATTAAATGACTATTATTGTAAATGAACGAAACTATTTCTGAATAGTTTTTTTCGAAATTTGTGGTTATATTTTGATCCAACCAATAATCCATCATTTGCTTATTATTTCAATTGCCTTTACAAAAATTTTTAAAATAAAATGCTGATGAGAGAGAAATGGGAATTTTTTATTCAAAAGTATATATATATATATATATATATATATATATATATATATATATATATATATATATATATATATATATATATATATATATATATATATATATATATATATATATATATATATATATATATATATATATATATATATATGTATATATATATATAATATATATATATATATATATATATATATATATATATATATATATATATATATATATATATATATATATATATATATATTTATGAAAAGGACATGCATTTATAAACATATAGTATTTTATAGCAATTCAAAAACAAGTTTTTAGCTATCTTCAGCTCCAAGACTGCAAATTCAACTGTCGAACATAAAACCAAATTTAAGATTATTAATGATAAAGCGATGAAAAAATGTTATTCATCTTTTAAAATATTAAAAGTCTATTAGTCAAAATGATGTTTGAATGGTTTATAATGGAACCAAAATATAATATTTATAATCATCTTCATTTACTTCATTTCTAAAGTCAGGGTTCCACGGAAAGAAGATTAATTAGTTAGGGTTCCGTAGACGAAAATAACCGCTGCTGTAAACTATCAAAACAGCAGGTGATGGCTGTATCTACCTCCATAACTGCTATGGGTTCTTATGGTCTGAAATCGTTAAGGACCAGAGTGGATTTCCAACTGTTAGAAGATCCTGTCGTTTCTTGAAAAAGCGATTTTCAGCAAATAATATGCCATTTTTATAGCTTTTATGAGATCTTATCAGTTATTCATGTATGCTTGTTTAAGTTTTACCTATCATTTGGCAGTATATTCTATGCTGATTATGAAAAGGACACAGGATTATAATGTGAAGAAAAGCTACAGTTCTGCGAAAATAAAAAGAAATTGTGAAGAGAAATTTTAATGTTTGAAAAGTTAATATACACTGTTAGAAATTTCTCGGTAAAAATGTTTAAAAGCTATTTATTTAATAATTATTTTACTATATTCAACTATACTAGTCAAATAACTACAAAAAAAATGATATTTAAGCTGATAAGTGTGAGAAAAAACTTTTATTGATACCTTATATGGTTTAACAACCAGAACTCTATCCACGCCACCTAAGCGTACCTTATGAAGCCATTTTGTTTCGTGCAACTAGGTACATAGTGTAGATGAGAAGGTCAATCTCATTACATTACACCACCATATTTCTTTCATTCGTTCAGTACACAAAGAGTTTCTAGTGTCCAGCACTCTTCAATCAGTGACCCTAGACTATTAGAATATGAAACTCTCAAACAGTACAGCACGCACAAAGCTTTTACTTTAATTGTTTAAAAACAATGCTAGTTGTTAATGGTTACAAATCCGTATAGTTTTGTTTTCATGGTTTTTCAACCCTACCAGTTGAAAGCGGTTTCAAAACCATGAAGGTAAATAAATGTTCCTAATTATTAACTTAAGCGTTAATTGGATGAACTGACTGCTACAGGTAATTCTACCTTAATTTCAGAATGAAAATTCAAACAGTGCAGCTGGATTGTTTCAAATTTGCAAAAGCTAAGAATTGTTTATTGATATTAAATATTTTTATCTAGAACTAAGAACTCGACAAATTAGTAAAATTTTAAAATGTTTCATAAGTATTTTTAAAATTTATTTAGTATTTTTATCTGTTCTACAGTCCAGATAACTTTTGCCTCAAGTTTAGGCAGTGAAAGTATGGCTTTTTTTTTGGCAGAAGAGCTTTTAGATACAATCAATAAAGGCCCTTTCCCAACCGACACAAACACTCACTCTTCACCAATATTTATTGCTTTTGATTTTGCTTATTTTTCTTTTTTTCTAGACCGGGAAGTTTTACGTTTCTTTGTATTTCCGCAAATTAAAAAACAAAATGCTGAAAAGAAAATTATTAGACTTATTAAGGTATTTTCTCAGCTCGATTTTAAATAACATATTTAGCCCAATTTTCTTCTACTCTTTCATTTTATTCTAATGAAAACTAAAAATACTTATCGACAATTTTTGAAATCCATGGATAAAATTTCCTAATAGTAAAAATTACCCCCTGGAAGTTTAATTTACAGTTTTATATTGCCATAGAATTTTACTGGTAATATACATATAACCAAACTTTTAATATCACTAAATGCTGCATGATCCAGGAAATGTCTATCATACAAAACATAATAAAACTCAACATTTTCTTATTTTTAAATAACATTATTCCGTTTTATTAGTACTAGAAAGCTGAAACAAAATATTTTAGAATTTTATCACAATTGAATTGTTTTTTAAATTATTCTCGATTATTATTCTGTCATGCATTTTAGTTTAAATTCATCTCTTTCAATAATTCTCCACATTACCTCATAGGAAGCAAATATTTAAAGGTTCGGAAACTTTAAATTCAAAACTATAAAAAGAGTTAAACTGAAATATATAAGATATATATTATTATAAACTAAAAATCTAAGAAATACTTTTAAGTTTAATACAGTTAAAGCAGTTTGGGTGAAGATTTTTTTTAACTTTATGATCCTTTGCACTTAATTTTAAAGAATTTTGAGTTTATTTTTTTATTTCATAAGCCGAAAAATTTCAGATTTATTGTAACTTAACAAAACACATATACATGTGTGGAATGTATACAATTTATTACATGTAATAGATGAACAATTAGCAGAAATTATTTAAATATTTGAAAATATTTTTGAGAAAAGGAATTACCATAGTTGCTTCGATTTATAAGTGAAGAAGAAAAATCAATGTCTATCAAGCTAGAGTAAATTAATTTTTCTAATAAATGTTTGAAAGTTCATAATAAAGTTTTGTACATTGGTATTATGATTTATCACTCAAAATAGTGCTAAAAACGATTACGTATCTCCTACAGTACAGTTACAGCTTCAGTGATAAAACTTTGAAATGTCCAACTGGTAACACCAACTTTTTTCTTATCTAACCCTAATTGTAAATAACCTAAGACGGAGTTCTAATTATAAATTTTCAGCTCATGAATTTAAGACACTAGGCTTTTGCCAAGCATAGCCATAGTAACTCTATTTTTCTAACTACTAACGAAAATAGTTTTCTTTTAAATTAGAGAAGGGAAAAAATAGCAAGGAAAATCATTTATCATGTAAGAAATCTATCCTCACATGCCCGACATAACCACAGCTTAATCTTTTCTTTTAGAAGTTTTTAATACTCTCTCTTCTCGTTAGGGGTCACAAAAAATGGTGAAGCTTGGCAAAAGCCAAGTGTCTCAATTTTTTGTGCCAAGAATATCATCCTAATTATATTTTACGTTACTGCAAATATTACCTTTTGATAAAGAAATTGGGAGTTGCTTTTGGAAAATTTCAAATTTTTCTCAACTGTAACCACGAAAGCTGCTCAATTGTTTTTAACACCATAGATCATAACACCTATGTACAAAATTTAATTTCGTTCACTCAAACGGTATGTTCTACAGAGAGTCATACGTCGGTAAAGTTATTTTAAAATGACTCTGTATATATAAGACGAAAATATTAGAATGTAATGGAAAATATACAATTTGACAAACAAATACAAAACATTATACTTCTAGCAACTAACCAAACAATTAAATAATTAAAAAATAAAGTTCCTTTTTTGATTTTTGTGCAGATTATATCATTAATTATTAATTTTCGCCAAGAAACTGTAGTTTAAACTCATACAATAACAATAGGTTCATATACATCATATTTTTAATTGAATCTTTAGATATTTTTGTAACCATTAAATATGATCTAGTACTTTTGCCGTAAAAATTATTCCTTATAGAATAATGCAAATTAAAATTGTTTATCCACCTGAACTATCTTTAATATTATAACAAAAGAAATAAACGATATTCACCAAGATGATTATGACTATGATGGGCTGCAACAAGGCAAGTTTGATTAACGAACTTTAGTTTTATCCACCGAAAAAACTACTTACATTTTTTACCCAGGCTCATCAATAGTCTCCATAAAGTACATTCTTTTAGGTCGATATTGTTTCATTTTTTACCTAGAACAATTTCTAACAAAAACTTGCTGACACGCCTAAGTTTTCGTGCTCCGATGTACAGATATTGGCCTTCTGGTATTAGTTCAAAGCTTCAGAAACTTGTCCGATGTGTTTTTGAGCGTGATGTAAAGACAAAAAAAGAGATAGAAAAGAAAAAAGAAGACAAAAACTAAGCGCAAACAGCAGCGGAGAATAATGACCGTAACAGAATAAAAAAATGAGTATAAGAATATATTCGATATCTTGACAAAGTTGAAACTCTTTGGCAAATTCTACTTTTTAACACTGAATATATACTAAGCAAATAATAATTTGTGTTATATTTATTGCAGTAATAATAAAAATTATAAGCGTAAATATAATTCTTTTTATTTCTATTTTTCTTGACAACAGAATTCCACTCTAGAAAAATATACAGAATTTATTGAATTAGAACCAGTGAATATGAAAGATTATAAAAAGCTTTTAAGCACAAATAATAAACCTTAAATATTACATTTAGTCTTCGCATAAAAGTAGCCATAACTGGTAAAAATACCAAATATATTTCATAATAATTTGCTTAAAATTATTTGTTTATAATTATTAGGGATTCTCTAAAGTTTAAAATAATTTCGGAATTTACAAATGTATAAGTATTCTTTAAAAAAGATAAGTCACTGAATAGTTTAAATAAATAATTTTTTATAACTTTGCTTAAACACGATATGAGAGATTGGTGTGGAAAATAATTGCAGACGATTGATTGATGGAATATTAGATGATTGACATGATCTTATGCAGAATTACAAGGGGGGAAATGTGAATAAATTATGGGAAATGTTTAATGTAATATAGTTTTCGAAATATAATGTGTTTCCTGCTTAACAGGCATCAATTTCCCTCTAAAATTGAAGGGGGATAGGAAAACTTTTAAAGATTTAATTATAAATTATTTTACTATTTACGTTGCAACAAATATATCATAAAGAATAAGGTAGGAGAAATTTAAAAAGTTTACACATCCTGCAAATTTAACTCGATGTTCCCCAATAGGGGATCACATTAATAAACATTAGGAAGAAATAAGAGATCTCAAAATTTAGAGCCATATAAATTATGTTAAATATTTAGCTACAAATTCAGGTAGCTTGTGTAAGTAAGCATTTTTTTAAATCGCGTATAATGTTTTATTATCAATTTGTTGTGTACATAAAAAGCGAACATTTAAGAAGTTTACCCTGTCTACAAAGTAAACTGCATACGTTTCTCACCCTTTCCTAGATAGGGGATCATATCAGTACACAAATACATGGAGTAAGTCTATATAAAGTTTAAATAGAGTCATACAATTTTGTAAAATATTCAACTGCAAATTTAGTCGTTTGTGAATAACGTAAGCATTTTTTATGTTTAGTTCTTGAATAATGAAGCCTGACTTTTAAAATATTTTAATTTAAACTGTCGCCTTTAGTTGATAATAACACTAAAACCAATTCTTTTGATTCCACTTAAATTTACTAGCAATAAAACTATGACATTAATAAATTAGGTGTTTAATTTTTATATAAATTAAATAATTTCTAGTGCCAGAGAGGGTATCATTACGTTATAAAATTTCCCCACTGTTAGTTTATAGAATTTCTTTCAATAATTATTAAAAGTGTACATCAAAATAAAATGAATTCCGTACAAATATGTATATGTTTCTGTTTACTACACAATTACTATTCACTTACTACACCTCATAAATATTGAAAATATATTTTAAACGAAGAACAGTTGATTAAAATTTGCATTATTTGTAAATATATATTTAAACGATTTTTAAAAATGCCGACTCTTTTGTATTAAACATTTTTAAATCTATAACTTTCTGCGGTATTAATCCTTTTTTTCGTCGAATAAAATAGTTCTTGTCAAATATGCATCGATCATACTTTACATTTAATCACCACGGTTCTAAAGTTCTATTCAGTAAAAATGGTTTTTGTATTCAAAAAGACTATTTTATTTATCATTTTTTAACTTTCTAAAATAATGAAAGTACGTTTCTTCTTTGCGAATTTTAATCAAAATATTTTTCAAAACTAGCTCGAGGCGTCATAGCAAACCAACTTGGCATTTGCAGACTTAAATTCTCAAAAAAAATATTTATAGCAATCATGAGAATATATTAGATTTTCCATTAAACTTTCTTGGTTTCTTTCGTTAGGAATTCTCCGACTTTATTTCTAGATGAAATATGTTTTTTTATCAAAAGAAAAAATACCTACTACGTCAGCTAAAAGTATTGATTCTAGAAAGTGGAAAGCAAATATTTCTCTTAGTCTATACTTATGGGAATCTTAGATTCTTAAATCATCAGTAACTGGTGCCCGCAGTGATTTTAAATAAATTTTTATTGTATCAGTTTGAAGCTTGGGAACAATGAATAGAAAATATACATGGATAGCATCAAATGCTATTAAAATTTAAATGCAAAAAATTTGTTTTGTTTTTTCAAGCAACGTACAATGAGAAAAAAGTATGATCTGTTAGAATACTGTAAAATTTATCATGTTTCTGGCTCCATGGGAAAAAAAAGCTCGGTAATTTTCATCGAAGCATGGATAAATGAATGGATAAATTAACTATAAAATATACGTTTTATATGTGATAAAAATCTGATAAATGTGGTAAAATTTGGAAATTCAGTCATAAAATCTTAAAGCATAGCATAATAATAATTTATTCAGTTAAATTTACTTTTCAGTATTTTGTTTCTTATTTTTTACTAGCTATGTGGTAATAAGAACTATACTTTGAAAACCAGAATTTTCGGTAAATCGTCCCCATATGAATGGAAAAATTTTCAAATTAACGTTTGAATTACCGTATATGTCTGTCTTTATTACCACAATTATAATGTTTTTAATAGTAATAACCTGACTTTATAATATGGTAATTCTACCAGATTTTTTTCCGTGAATTGTAGGAAAAAACTGTCTTACGTGATTTTATGACTTTTTCGAATTAAAATAATACACTGAATAAAAGTTTACAAAACAAATTTTGAAATAGAGTGCTTAGTAGAATAAAGCCTCCATACACAGATTATTTTAAATTTTCTGGAATAATGTTCTTTTAACATTGGTAATTATTTTAAAACTAGCTTTATTTAATATTTATATAAATTCTATTTTTAAAATTATATATATTTTTTAATACATAAAATACAATTATATTTTACAAAAAGTTTACATATTACTCACTTTACACATGCGTAAAAATTCAAGGCACAAGTCTGTTGCAGCCTGAGACAGACTTAGTCTGCAACAGACCAAACCTGTCACAGAAGGAAGGTTAAAAGAAAGATTACACCGGTTTACATTTTTTCAACAGTGTAAAAAACATATTATTGCGATACAGGGTACTGAGGCATAAAGTACCGGTACTTTTGAAATGAATTTGTGATTATGTGAAGTTCCTTCAAACAAATTTCATTACGATACTATAATAACTACTTTGATAACATATAAAACAATAATTAGAATAATGAACATTAAATGGATTGAATGCATATATGGATTAATGTTGAAAAATCAGAAGTCGGATGTATTTGGTAACTGAGTAAGGTTAAAATATTTCTTTTTTTTTAATCTGCACTAAAAGCGATTAACAAGAATAAACATAAGCATGCACCTGAAAGATGAAATTGTGTTTTTTGTCTTTTTGACAACAGTTTTAAAAAATACATATTTCTCTTTGTCGTTTAAAAAAAAAATTTAGTTTATAAAAATTGCACTTTCTAAATCAATAACCGATTATTATAAATAAAATGGTACATGATTATTTGAAAGAAAAATAATTTAAAGTCTGTAAACACTTTTTATTAGCCTTTAAGGACCTAAAAAATTAATTAGCATTTATCAACTTTAGTTTGACTCTTCAATGAAAGTCAATTAGCTTTAATGAGTTGCTGAGAACTTTATATGATCCTTATTAAACAATCAAAAACTGAAAAAATTTTTTACTTGAATTCTCTCTTTCTTAGCTAACTATATATTTAAATTTAGACGAAGATCAGAGTTCTGCATTGGATTCAATTAAAACTTGCTTATGGTTGTGAACCTTTAAATTGTTTTTAAATGTTTAAAATTTTATATTTTGCAATCAAATTTAAATTTAAAAGTTTCTTTATATTAATGAAGAATAAATGGTTTAAAGGTTAATGAATGGTTTAAAGATAAATATTTCTTTAAATTGAATCAGAAGGTCAACTGACGCTAAAATTGTTTTTAAGTCAATCCCTCTCAGCCTAATTATAGACATTGTTTCCAGTGCAAGTTTTTCGCTTACTCATGAAAATTCACAGTAGTTACACAGTAGTTTAAAAGTTCACACACACACATTTATATATATATATATATATATATATATATATATATATATATATATATATATATATATATATATATATATATATATATATATATATATATATTATGATATTTTATTTTTAAACCCTGTTTACTTTAAAATGGATTTTCAAAAATAAATAACTATATGTAAAACTAAATTAGGTTGTATTTTTTTTTAAATTATAAATCAATACATAGATTTTGAAATTAACACGTCAAGCTAGGGGCTACAGGGAACTGTTTGCTATCGCAATATTTCTTTTAAAATGTTTTCCAATAATTAATCATTAACCAGCCAAAATACATAATTTTCTGAAATATTAAGAACATTTTAAGTATTACAAATAATTATTACATTTATAATTTAAAAAAAAAACACTGAATAATAAAAAAATATGAAAGACACTGTTATTTACATAGATTTATAATTTTGCTTCCTTCAGAGAAAGAAACACAATGTTCAATGTTAAAGTTACGTTAAATGCATTTCCTTTCCTTTAATAAGTCATTTCTATTGAACATTTTTATACCTTATTCCAAATCATAATTATCCAGCTCGAACGAGTGGCAATCAAGAGTCGTTTACTTTAAATGCTACAATGCTTTACTTTTTCTATATGCATATATATTAGTATACCTGATCAGTCGTAAAGCTACGCTACTCTACATTCCCCTTGAAATCCAAATCCTTAAAGTAAAGAACCTCCAAAAAAATCCATTATGATTTGATGATCGATCGCTTCCTTCAATATTCAGACTTCTCATTTTACTACAACTTATTTAGCAAATGTCTTTCGCTACCATCTATGCCATCCACTTTTAACTTATTTATGACATTTTCATCTTGGTTTTTTTTTTATCCTCACACTCTAGAAGTATAAAACGATCTGATGAGTTCTTGGGATGAAGTTTCTAGATACTTTAATTAAAATCCCGAAAATCTCCAGGTATTCGGGGAGATTAGTGCAATTTATGCGATTTATCTGAAAGAAGTTTTGAAGGTAATCAGTTTACTGATTTTGACGTATTCTTCCAGGCGAGATCTTTTCCAGTTCGAATAAACTGAGATATTTTCATCAAAGTCTTACATTCGCATTAGTATCGATTTAAAGGTTAGCCTAGCATAATAATTTCGTTTCTGTTGTCCTCGAAATTGAAAGCTGCATTCTTTCCACTGAAATTGAGACGTTCTTTTCCTCAAATATTTCAGCGGATTTCATTTTTTTTTTCATTTCTTCTTTGAATACGTATTTACGCAGCATTAAACAAGAAGAGCATTTTTAAGGCAGCTCTTCCGAGCGTTATTGATAAGAAAGAATTACATATTGATGTAGGTGACCTCTAGGGTATTTGTCGCTGAGTTTAGAGTTTCATTTTTGTAAATTATGGATGGCTAGCTTCTTCACCAAAATAAACTAATTTTGGTGGAAGAGAATAAACTGATTTTTCGATAATAATATTGCTTTATTTCTTAATTTATCTTACTATACTTCAGATATATCAAACATGCACTTGTTAGCCGTGGGTAGGTTTATTTATTGTATTTTGCTTAATTGTTTTTTAACAGACTAATAGGCATTAAGTAAATTAGAAATTTATTAACTATTTTTTCTTTCATGAACCTCATAGCAATCCGGGAGCGTAAAATATATATTAGTTTACTTTTAATATTTAATATATTTAATTTAGTCGCGGGCTAGTAACACTGGAATTAAAAATTAAAGACTCCTTTAGGTTCTATTTATTTTACAATAATCCAGACATAATCCACACAGCAAAATACATTTTTTATTACGGTACACTGCACTGATAGAATTTTCATTCTAAAATTACAGTAAATAGCCTGTAGCAGTATGTCTATCTAATCAATCATAAATTTGACGGTTCTCATTTTTGACATTCATGATTTTGAAATAGTTTACAACTAGTAAGGTAATGAAACTATGGTATAGAACTATGCGGTTTTTAAACCATTTCCAACAAGCACGGTTTTCAAACCTTAAAAAAGAATTTAACTGGATATTGAAGCTAAGCTTTGCATTGTATAATGGACATTGAAGAAAGCAGCACTTTGGAAACTCTTTGTGCGTCGAAAGTAAAGAAGGAAATATTGTGGTGTCAACGCTTGGAATCGAACCCCTGTTCTGATGGTTATGAGACTGACAAATTAGCCCTCTCAGCTATAAAATACACGCAGCTAGAAGGAATTAAGTGGTTTCATTAGGTGGGCTTAGTTAGGGCTTTAAATTCTGGTTGTTTAAACATATTAATTAAAAACACTTAATAAACAGTTTTTTCTTAAAATTTACCGTTTGAACATCAACTTGTTTAAAGTTGCTTTGTTTGAATATAGTAAAATAACAAATAAATTGTTATTCAACCATTTTTTTTCCAAAAAATTTGTAATATTGTGAGAAAAAAGTATGGTAACTACCATAATATAGTAAGTTTTGCCGTATTTCTGGCTGGTAGTTTTTACTGAAGCAGTTTCGTAAAATTAACTATTAAAATATCGAGAAAAAAAATTTTGTAAAGGTGGCAAAATTTGATAATTTCATTTTTGTTGCCTTAGAATTAATATTACGTTTCTTTTTATCATGGTATAAAAATCATTTATTTGGTTTAACTCAGTTTTCAGTTTTGTATTCTTTACTAAATATGTTGTAATAAGAGTTATAACTTTAAAAACCAGAATTTCGGGTAAACCGTAACCGTATGAACAGAAAAATTACCAAATGAATGCTTTAAATACCGAATGTTCCGATTTTATTAACCAGAATTATAGTATTTTTTAACCAGAAAACTCATTACCATGCAGTAAGGTAATTTCACCAGATTTCTTTCTCTGTGTAGGCAGTTATTTACGCTTTAATTGATTTGGTTATTATCAGTATAAACATAATTTAATTAGAAATTTATTACTTATGTGAGACTCACCTTAAAATAAGTCATTATTTTAAAAAAATACGTATTTAAGCAGCTGGCCAAGCGAAGGACATTTTTAAGCTCATCCTAGCGTTATTGATAAGAAAGGATTACATGTTGATGTTATTGACGTCTGGAGCATTTGTGTGTGAGTTTAGAGTTTCATTTTTGTTGATTATGATATCAACAAAATATATATCATATCATATTGTTGAATATGATATCTAGGCGAAATAAACTAATTATGTTGGAGGAGGAACAAACTGATTTCCGATATTAATATCTTTCTTAGTTCATCGCTCAATAATTCATGTATATCCAACACATATTTGTTTTCTATGCTTAATTATTGCGTTTTACTTAATTACTTATTTGCATGAAAATTATAAATGAATTAAGGAACTTATAAACTACTTTAAATTTAACCCCCCTTAAAATAATTCAGGTATGATAAATTAATATTTGTTTACTCTGGATAGATGTATTTTCTGCCAACTCATAAGTTAATTAAAAATTTAATATCTGATTTATGCTCAATTATACTCAATATTTCACTTCCATAAATAGCATAAGTAGCATTTACCATGAAGACCATATTATACCTGACATGCCATACCTGGCATAACTTACACACATTTGTTTGCTAAGGGTAAGTTTATTTATCCATTTTCTGTAATTGCTTATTAACAGGCTAGTAACAAGCAATTTAGGTATTGAAATTTAATAATTAAATAGTTTGTCCTCTCAATGACGTTACCTTGTTTCGTGTCCCGCTGTTGCCTGGTAACATAAATTTTCTCGGCTTGCACAGACCGTAATGACGACTGAGTTATTTTACATAGAGTTTTTTCTTTATTAAAATAACAGAGTTTGCTTGTTAAAATAACAAAATACATTTGCCTTAAAAATTAAGTGTCTGTTTTCAAATAGCAGTATTTTTTGTGGAATAAGCGGTTTTATAATAAGCGACACACCGGCTGACAGTTTTTTATTGTAAATTTAACAGATATTTTTTAAGTATAGATTACTTCGCTTTAAAAAAACAGACATAGCATTTGATTTTTTTAAGCTGCTCTTATGCAAATGTCAATTTAAAAAAAATAGTTAGTGAATAATGTTTTAAAAAGTCAGCTAATTTTTAAAATGCTTTGTGTTTGCCTTTTCCAAAAATAACGTAGATCGTGAATATTTGAGTTCATTTTTATTTCAACATTGGGGAAGCTTACTTTGTTCTAAGTCTATTTTTTGAAACGAGTATATCATACTACGATAGATTTTTTAATGTGCCTTTTTCTGTGTTTTAAACGCATACTCTAAAGCAATGACTATATTTAAAAACCAATGCGATATTTTAAACGATACGTTCAAAAGGAAAAGTTCAACGACTATCTATTTTAACCTCATTTTGGGAAGGAATCTCCAATACATATTTTTCATTCTATCTTATATTTATTTTCTTGCATTATCCAGTCATGTCTCACTTTTTATATGGTCTTATTACTTATTAGTAGGGCAGCAGTACAGGAATTAGTCATCTTCTTTCACTTTTCACGTAAAACTGTTTTGTTCTAAAGATAAAGCAAATTCTTAAAAAAAATATTATTTTGACTAATATTTATTTTAATATCCGAAAGTAATTATTTCTTATTATCTCAAATTCAAAAAGACAGGTGAAAAACAGAAAACTGTTTTAAAATCATGCTTAAACAATATTTTAATCTTAAAAGTGTATCGAAGAAAATTTCTTAACTAATTAAATTAAAAAAAGAACTTTAAAACACCAGCAGTCAGACAATTTATTTTTTAAGACATAAAAACTGCATTAGCTACCTTTAACCTGGTTAAAAGGATCGGAATAAAGAATGAGTTAAAACAGAAATGAGATTAAATTTTTTTTCTAGAAGGGGTGAGGAAAGTTGAAATTTTCGAATGCTGTTATTATTTAATAAATAAATACCGAAGACTTTCAACCTAGAAATGAGTGAAAATGTTTTAGTTTTTTATTATTTTCAAACGCTAAATTTATTATAAGAAACTGAAGAAAGGAATAAAAGTTAAAGTTTGATGTTAAATCGTATTAATGAAAGCAAATTTAATTTATTCTGACTTCTCTTCTCAAAATTCATTTTTATAAATTTCGGAATTTTCAAAAAATCTACATACCAGTGTGAAAGAATTGAGACAAAAGTATAAAGTAAGGTTAATAAATAATGATGTAGTGCATCTGTTACGTTTTTATTTTTTTACCTTAATTTTTTTTGAGAATTTAAATTTTTATGCTTCATTGGGAACTAGAATAGCAAGAAAACTTTTTAAGGATTTTAGAAAAAAAAACGAAATTGACATTTTATTATTTTTATATTCTGTCATCAAATAAATCAAGTTCATTATTTTTATCGTTAATAAGTAAATGGATAAAAAAATGATTATGAACCAAACAATTGAACAAAAAAATATTAATATTTTGTATAACGTTAATGTCATCCCGTTTTAATGCTTAATTCTCATAATAGATATGCTAATTTGAAATCAAACATTAAAACTAAAAATAATTATCTGCATCCCCATCCCTACATTTTACCCTAATTTTATCTGGAATTTCTTTATAGTGCCCTAATTTAATGTGACGTCAGCGTAATTAAAAATAACTCTTTTAATAATTTACATATAAAATTTAAACTGTGACATTAACGTAACGTGACTTAAAATTTAAACTGTGACGCAGTGTGACACGTTCATCTCAAAATACAAAAGAAAACTAGAAAAATATCATGCATAATAAAGTACATTTTGAAAATTTTTAAAACTAAATTACATGTCAAGTTGTTTGAATATTTTCTTACATCTAAACGACGATAGTAATAAATAGCTTGAAATCGCCCAGATACATACAATTCACTTAAAAATTCGTTAAAAACTGCGTAATTAATATAAAAGAATTATTTGGACTCCCAAATGTTGAAGATTACCCACTAGCAATACCATTTCAAACAATACCATTTCTGTAATGAAATTTTACTTCACAAGCACCCGCAAAATTATTTCACTTTTTTTCAAAGCGAAACTTAAATTTTTTCATGTACGTTTTTAAACAAGTGTAGAAATTTCAAAATACGCAACTCATTAATTTTGATACAAAGCTATATTTCTTTAATATTTCTGAGCCAAACATTTATTTTAATAAGAACTCTGATACGTAATTATTAATAATTTAACAAACATTTTTAATAAAAGAAATCTATAGCAAGATTTTTATTTGCACAAAGCATTCAGATCACTTATTATTATTAGTGAGTTTTAATTCCTAGTTTGCTTGTTTATGTTCATAATTAATAGTTTATGAAATATTTTAATAAAAAAAATTATAACATAGTTTTTATTTGTACAAATTATTTATATCTCTTGTTAGTATGCTCCCTATGTTAATGAAAATTCATATATTCAAATTTAGCATAAATATTGCAATATAAAATTTGAATAATTTTTCTTTAATAAATTAAATTTTCTTTATTTTTAATTTGTTTTCTATGATTTCCAACTGTTTCAACTAAGGAAAAAATAAGTTTTACATAAATCTAAGAAGATAAATGGTTGAAAAACGCATTTTATCTGACATTAATTATAACATTAGGTAACTATCAATGTGACGTGCATATAAAAATAACTATTGAAATAGTTACAGATCGACGATCTTTACTAAGCGTTGATCAAAGGACTAAGAAAATAATATTGTTACAAATAAATACGCTCATGACATTGCTTAATACCCTGAAGAGAGTCACTCAGATAATCGAAGCTAAAAGCTTGAAACGAAAAAAAGAGATGCATAAAAAATCATTATTTTCTTAGTCAAGAAAATGTTATCTTTTTGGTCTTTGATAAATCAGCGGAAATATTAGAAATCTGTTCATAGTTTTAGTAAAATAAAATATTAAAATATAACAACATGACATAAACAGAGGCCCTTCAAATTATGCAAAAAACTGTTTGTAAAACATATGCAAAAAGACTGAAATAATTAAAGAAGACCAGTCAAGCGGCTGAAATACACTGCTACATATTATTACATTTATTGTTATGAATTTACGCAGCATTATATTTATTTTTAAAGAGTTCAATTTCTATTTTTCTAACTTATAAATTAGGTAACAAAATTCTAAAAAATAGTTGTTAAGATGTGATTGAAATAATTTTTTGAAAAAGATTTGAAAGTATGTACTCTTATATATTAACCCACAGACGGTTCTTCACGTAAAAAGTCTAATTTTAACCTGCAGTTTTGTTGTAGTTCATTTACGTCGCACTAGAGCTGCACAATGGGCTATTGGCGACGGTCTGGGAACTCCCTGAGGATGATCTGAAGACATGCCATCACACTTTTGATCCTCTGCAGAGGGGATGGCACCCCCGCTTAAGTAGCCCAACGACCTGCGCGCGAAGTCGAGCACTTTACGGTAGCACAGTTTAACGAGGACCAAGACCGCACACCCTTGGTCCCTACGCACACTGATCCTTGTGGATCACCCTACAGCACACTGACAGTAGCCAGTGATGCATGACTTCGGTGATCTGCTGGGAACCGTGTCTTAATGATCAGTCCACTGCGGAACTAACCTGCAGTTTTCTCCTCATAGCAAAACCAGTTTTTCCATGTTATTTGATAGGGAAATAAGGTATAGAGGAGAAACATTCTCCTAGTTTTGCCTATTTGCTGAACCGACAGAGGGTTAAATTATAGTGTCTAGTAATGCAAGTTTAGCTTTGTCTGACCTTTATATTTCCATAATGCCACACATAAACAAAGAAAATAAAAGCCTTCCTATGCTGAAGTTATACAAAGTTTTGAGAAGCATAAAATTAACCTAAACAAATTGGATGAATTAAGAAACATCTAGTTCAGTGAAATGTTCTAGTTCAGAAAATAAAAGGCAATCTATCGCAGTGTTCGTCAACCTTTAAACCAGTATCAGTCAGTGGATCAAATGCTACCAGGCAGCTCAAGGAACATTAAATTATTTCTATTTTATTTATGGTGGGAGTATCTCCCTCATGCTTTCCATGGACGAGAGGTTTCTGGTTAGTTGAGATAAATTCGCGCCAACAACACGCGTGTAATTTTAATTTATTTTGAAGGCTTGTTTCAATGCAATTAAACGATAATTATTTAATCAAAGAAATCTAAAGTAAATCTATCTAAAGTAAAGTATCTCAAAGAAATCAATCAATATCCCTCCCTCCCCCCTCAGCGGGCTGCGGTAAAAATATCAAACGTTAACCGGTCCGCTGCGATAAAAAAGTTGGAGAGCTTTGATCTATGGTAATCAAATGAAATGAAAGTGTATGAATGAAATTTCGAGGTTTAAAATGTCAAGTAAGATATTGACAAATTGACATTTTTATTTCGAAAGACAAAAAAAAAATAATGACAAGCGTCTCTGACAATGAACAATCACACATATAAAGTTCATTAAGAAATTTCCAGTGAAATTACGATAAAAATTACCGGCACTCCGGTTGCCAGCTTTTTTTAACCGTTAAATCCATTTTTACTGTAAAAATTTATCAGAGCAAAAAATCTAATCTTCTGTGATTTTTTCATTGATGCTTACTTTAAAGTCTCTGAATCAATATGACATATTGAATATTTTTTTTTGAAAAGATAAGAAAAATAATGAAAAATGTAGCTGATAATGAACAATCGAACGTATAAAGTTCATTAAAAAAAATTTCATTGAAATTACGGTAAAATGTATCGGCACTCCGGTTGCCAGCTTTTTTTTTTTACAGCCACATCAATTTTTACTGTAAAAGTTTAATAAAACAAAAAGTCTCATATTCTGTAATTTTTGCATTTATACTTACTGCAAAATCAATTAATCTTTGTAAATAGATAAACATTATTGCAAAAATTGCGTATAAAATTTAATACCGTTTCTAAGGACACTACATTCATGATGCCAGTACTCTTTACCGTAATTTGATACAGAATGTTTTGCTGTGTTATTGTTCGCGTCTTTTAAAATGGGATTTCAAATTTTCCCAGTTGGTTATAAAAAGTTTATCTGTGTTTAAGTAAATTCTAATAATTACTTTTTACAATTATAAAAATAAATAAAGATAGATGCATGAATGTTGAAAAACATATATAAAAGTATATAAATAAAAATTTAGAAAAAAGAGTAATATTCATTTCTGCATTAAAAATATTGTGTTTCAATTGAAATTTTAATAGAAAATGTCTCTTACTTGT
The DNA here is from genome assembly GCF_982258835.1 of Parasteatoda tepidariorum. Taxonomy (NCBI): domain Eukaryota; kingdom Metazoa; phylum Arthropoda; class Arachnida; order Araneae; family Theridiidae; genus Parasteatoda; species Parasteatoda tepidariorum. The sequence goes on from NC_141765.1 coordinate 57,753,962, forward strand.
CTTCGATTAGAAACATATTTTGACTAGAATCTATACAAGTTCCTTTTATTGAGAATGTGCTACCTTCGATTCTAATTGCCGATTGCCAGCCTTTTTGAAACCAAAGACCTGTTAATTTATTTGGAAAATGACAAACTGGAGCTGGAAAGGAAAAAAAATCTCTATTAGTAAGTTGCATGTGGCAATAAAAGAATTTATGCATTTCAGTTAATTTTTTACAAATTAATTTTATAGATTACATTTTACATATATAAAATAGAACTGCCCTCTTTGAGAAATGCTAGATTGATGCATCAAATTACCAAAAGCAAAGTTAAAATTTTAATTACTCGAGAAACCTTTAACCTTCAATGAGAAAAAAAGCATAGTAAAAATACAAGTATATTTTAAAATTAATCGTGTTTCTGGCTTTATGGAATGGCCAAAATTCTTAATAAATTTTACCTAACCACTGTAGAAATGATTTTGGTAGTAAAATTATCATTAAAAAATATTATTTTATTTTATGTGATAAAATTTTTGAAAAATGTAGTAAAATTTGGTAATTTTATCTTGATGCCTTAGAGCACGTCATAAAAACCATTTAATCTTTTAAATTTATTTTACAGTTTGGTATTTATTTTTATTAAATGTGAGGAAATATAATTGTGAAAAAAAAAATTTCTGTAAACCGACACGAACGAAGAAATTAACAATTGAATACTTTAAATAGCGTATATTTCGATTCTATTAACCTGAAACACGCTTCTTTTTTTACCAGAAATGTCATGACCATTCATTACCTCAAATATACCATTTTTTTTTACTCCGTGAATTTATACAGCATGAATAGTTTATAGTTAGCACTGATATCAATGCTTCTGCTTAATGCGTCCTTAGCACAAAAGCAGAAATTTAACCGATGGTGCTTGCGTAAAGGACGTAATACGTTGAAGAGCTGACGTCGACTCTCATTATCATCTATTTTTGTCAGAATTTAGCTCTCACACTCTTGCTGTGAAAGAATGTTGCCAGGATATTCTTTTACGGATGCAATATTGCGTGGTCAGAATTTTTGTCTTCCCATTAAACGTCACAACTTACATTCAAAATCATCCGGAATTTTTCAGAGTATGTCTTATTTTTATAACATGGAAAAACCACTTATTTAAATTTCAAAAAAGATATTGTAGTCTGACACTGTGAAGGTAAAAAAAATTATATTTTGAAATATCTGACGCTGATTTTTTCATACATTTCCTGAATTATACAGTTTAGACATGTATATAACATGTCTAAACTAAATAGTTTCTATCATTAATAATATATCTACAGGATTTACACTTGTCTTGGAAAATTGTGCAGACCTCACAAAACTCTAACTATTTATGAAACATATTATCAATTGATAAGCAAATTGAATAAGACCTAGTGCTCCGTAATTACATACATTTTTCCCTATTTTTTGCAACGCAAGAATTTTAGATTATTATATCCTATTGTGAGTAATATTATCTGAAGGACAGAAACTTCTAAATGCTTCAAAATTTTAAATATCCCTTAAAAGGCATGTATATTTAATTGTTACAAATTCAAAATCTGGGAATAGATTAGTTTTTGTTAAACGGAGTAGCATTTTTAGAAAAACAGTTAAAACATTCTCTGTTAATAAGTCATTTTATAAAATTTTGTAATCAAATCTAACGTATAACAGGTTTTGAATATATATTATTCAAAATGTCTAAGTTTACTGAGAAAAAAAGTATGGACAAAACTACCACAATATGGTAAAATTTACCGTGCTTCTGGCTTTATGGGAGCACAAAAATGCTCGGTAATTTTTAAGTGCTTTGGTTATGGTTTTTGATAAAATTAGCAGTAAAATAGGATTTTTTAATGCGTGATAGATTTTGGTATATGTGGAAAAAGATTTTATTTTAGTATGATACCTAAAATCATGATACCTTAAAAACCATTTATTTGGTTAAATTTACTTTTCAGTTTTGTATTTTTTACTAAATGATTAGTAATGAGAATTATAATTTTGAAAACCAGAATGTCTGGTTACCATAAGCACGGGGAAATTAACAAATGAATGATTAAAGTACCATAGATTTTGGTTTTTACAGGTTTTCTTTCAATCAAATTAGAATTACGTTTTTTTTTTTTTTAATCAAAAACGTCAAAACCCTTTTCAAAAACAACACTAACAGTTAAAAAAAATAATCCTTGGACTTTCGATGATTAATATTAATGTAATTAATTAAATAAATCATTTTCCCTTTAAATAGAAGATGATATATTATTAGTATTCATTTAGTTAATTCATACGGTTTATTAAAAATAATTTGCAATTATTTCAAACCACTCTCTGCAAATATTTTTTATGTAAAACATATTTATAAAATACTAAAGCATAATTGGTGTTTTCCCCATATTTAAAATAACTTCATATGGTGTAAATATATTATTTTAATTAATTTAATGCATTCGCTCTAATGTAGTTATAAAAATATGTATGATTTTATATTTCTCCCTTTTTGTCTGGGAAGGAATGAAATATATTTTAATCCTTAAATAAAAAGGAAAATAAATGATGGTAAATATAACAAAAAATATAAAATATATGTTTAATTGTGTAGAAATACTGCTCTAATTTTTTTTTATTTCAGTAGTCTTGCACTGTTGCTAATGCATTTCGAAATTAACTAGCTGACAAAATAATAATACTTTAAAGTGATGATAACTTGATGATAATAAACTATCAAAGCAGTTTGATATTGAGGAATGTAAAAGAAACTACAAAAGCTTCTTCTTAATAGGTTAGGTGTTCGTAAATTACTATCATAAATTACTCTTAAATCTGAGCTCAATTTTTATATGTCTTACTATCCTCCAGTGGGTAATTCAAAGTCTTTTGCGAACGATTTCAGAGAAAACTAATCTGAACATCTCTTATCTCTTGTCTACATAAGCTCATTGTCTCGCTGAATCATTTATAATAAATTCCATATTTAATTAAGTGGCTTAGACAAATGTGCTATTTTAAGCAATAATTATTCTGTCTGCATTCAAAAGCAGTATTTTAGAAGAAACTTTTAGCTTTTTAAGCTCTTTCCAGTGCCATTTGGGACTGTTGCCTTTGAAATAGTATTCATATTTATTAATGTTAAAGTAAGTGGATGTTTAAGAAAATATTCACTATAAATATTTAATTTTTAAACCATATCATATGAAGTCAATATTCTGAACGACAACTTATAAATCTAGAGAAAAGATTATGATTTCAATACATTCATATTTTACTGTTATAAAATCCTTATTAATAATTTTTAATTTATTACTACATTAAACTGACAAGTTTCAGAAAGCCTTATAGTTTAATTACGCCGAGTGTTTCAGTACAGCAATTGTAAGCTGGTGCAATTGAAGCTTAATATTTTTCTAATTTTTGTTAATTTTACCTTAGCTGTTAATTACTGTCAAAAATTAGGTTGAAAATTATTTTACTTTAAGTTATATTAAATATTCTAAGTTAAAGTAATGCGTGATTTATTGATATTATAGAATCTTAATCAGGAAACATAGTTTTAAAAGTAATATTCATACGAATCAAAACTATACGAATATAAAATTTTATAAAAATGTAAATTGTTATAAGTTGAAAAAGCAGTAACAATTAAATAAATTTAATAATCAATAAATAAATTTAGTTTCGAGTGTTTTTAGAATGTATATTGAAATGTTTAAAGGTAAAATTTGCGCGTTAAGTATAATTAAAACGTTTTAAATTTATATAAATGCATTAGTTAATATAAAAAATTATCAGAATTCCAAATAATTCAAGTTGAAAAATGTATATATATTTCAAGTAAATTTGAAATATTTAATTATGTAGGCTAGGATTATTCATAGCATAATAATAATTCATATCATAATTAATATTTTAAATAATAGTGCCTGTAATTTTTCAAAATATGTTCCAGTTATAGTTGTTAAAGTTTTCAAAATGTCCCTAAACGTTACAAACTAGGATTACAAAAATTACTTAAAAGACGTAGATGGGAACTGTTCAATATTAAGTTAGTTGTAGATTACTTATTATGGAAACTTTAAAAAAAATCCAAATGAGAGATAATATGAAGAAATCGGTGAAAGAGATAATATGAACTAAAATTGAACTTCCATGATTTAAGTATATAGTATACAGAATTAAACTATTACTGAAAGCATTTTTTGATCTTCCATGAATTAAATATAAACCAGGCAAATTTTAAGTATTACTGAAAGTATAATTTTATCTTTTATAACTGAAATATGAAACATACAAAATTAAACTATTACTAAAAGTATTATTCAATATTCTACGATTTAGATATAAACCATGCAAGTTTAAACTATTACTGAAAACATCATTTGATGACCTCTGACTTAAATATACGTCATTCAAAATTAAACCGTTACTAATAGTATCATTTGATCTTCTATCATCATTTGATCTGTTATGACTTAAATATATGCCATACAGAAGAAAAATATTACTGAAAGTATCGTTTGACCTCCTATGACTTAAATGTATAGCGTACACAATTAAAGCAATACTGAAAGTATCATTTGATCTCCTGTGACTAAAATATATAGCGTACAAAATTAACTTATTACTGAAAGTATCATTTTAAAAATATCTCTATCATTTATGTAAATAGATTATGAGATAAAGAAATATTATATTCCCAAGTGAAATGAATCTATTTGCAGTCATGAAGAGTATGAATATGATATATCAGGCCATTCGCAAAGCACTTATATTTTCCTCTGCTACGGCTAAAACTAACTACGCCTCTTTCTTTGCTTGAAGCAGAAAACGAGATTTTGCCATTCCGGTTCAGTTTGTTTTTCACTTGGGAAAACAAAGCGAAAGAGGCTTCTTTTTTGGCAGATGAGAAGAAGACCACTGAAGAGTTGGCATCACCAAGATGCAATCAAAAATAACAGTTCTTCTGAGTACGTGTTTTGAGCAGGCTAAACACTTTTTATGCTCCCTGAGCATCTACTGCTTTTTCTTCATCTTATCTATTTTTCCAAACACGTAAACGAAGAAAATCCCCACTAACAACAACAACAAATGTAATTGATAAATAAAATGAAAGTAGCTTCAAAAATGCAGATTTAATCAAGGAAGTCTGTATTGATTTTTCAATTTAAAAGCTAGGACAGTTCAATAAAATTACAAAATTGAGCTCATTTCAAGTATTTGAGATCTGTGCTCCGTAATTCGAATCGAACAGGGTAAATTGCTCTTTCAGATATTATAGAAAATCTGCGTTTAGTGAAAATTAGAGAATGGTTTGCACTTTCCAATTTTTTAAGTTAAATTTGTTATTTAATGCATTATTTATTTTTTGAAAGAAGATTTTGTCGCTCTTCGTTTCACTCTGTATTAAATTTATTCTCTTTTTTTTCAATAATTTAATCCTACGTTACATTTTTTGTTTTTCAATTGAATTTAATTTCATGTACATTATGTTCTCATTTTGTCTATATATGTCTTAGTAACTAGATTAAATTTATATTAAATTGGAAACTTAATTTGAAGTTTTCAGAAGGTGTATTAATAAAATATTAGATATGAAAACATGATGAATTTATGATTACATTTATGAAAAATTTAGTCATTAGAATTTTTATTTCTTTAAATATAATGAAAAATTTCTGTTTGCAACAAGCTCATAATTCATTTTAAAAACTAAGCCACGTGTAGCTATAATGAATTTTTTAATTTACTTTTTTTAACTTTAATTAATAAACATATGGCTGAAGTAAAAACTAATGAGTATACAGATAACAATTTCATTTATAACTGATTTTTAAAAGAATGTTATTCATTTTTTAAGCATTATTATATGTTTTATCATTTTATATACTTTTTAGTATTTAAAGTTTTGGTAAATATAAGAAAAAAAATGTAACATGCAGTTGAAACCTATGTTATTTATAAGTTATTTATAAGTCATTATTATAAGTCTAACTATGTTATTTATAAGTAATTTCTTTCGTGCTTGAAAACTGAAAGAAATTATTAATTTTAATTTAATATTTGTATTTAATCATTTGTATATTTTTCTAGTGATCATTTGCATTCACTAAATCATTTGTATTCACTAAATCATAATCATTTGTATTCACTAAAGAAAAAATTATGTTAGTTACGGTTTCTAATAAAAAATAATATTATTTCGGGTTCTAAAATATTTCTTTTAAACGTATTTAACGAAAAAATTGGTAAAAAGCGTTTCTTCAGAGTAACCAAAATTTGACGCCAGACTTTAAGAAATGAAACATGAAAAAAGTCGAATTAATTTTAATCAAATATTTTACAAGTATGTTTTTATAAATATACGTTCTGATTCATTCATAAGCACTGCTATACATACAGGAAAAATACCCAAAATGAAGCTAAATTTTAGATTAGGAAGGAAAAAAAATACTTTGTCCATTTTTAATTAATTATTAAGTTATAAATTGTCAAAAGCAACAAATTTTATCTTTAAGTTACCAAGCTCTATTTATTTTCGAAATGAAGATCAGTCGACTGTAAATGGTTGCTTCAATTAAAAACTCTTTTGTCCTTAACAGAAATTTTATCTTCTTTTTTTAAGAAGCTATCATAATTGAAATTAAAATATAGTAATGCAATGATAATTTAAAAATAAATTTAAAGACTTAACCCCATAGATATCCATAGATAATATGTATTTTTTAGCAATAGCATAGCACTTTTATACTGTATAGGCTTTTAGGAAAATAAATGGTTGAATGACAATTTATTTAATCGTTATTCTTTATAATCAAACAAAGCATTCAAATAGCCATAAATAAGATGGTAATCAATTTATGGTTTTAACAACTGTTTACTGTGAGAGTAACTTTCATTAACTGCTTTCATCTAATATGCAAAACAATTTGAATTCTATAGCACCAAATAAGTGCATATAATGACGTCACTTAGTCTCTTATAACTGCGCACATATTCTAGCTGAGAGACAGTCTCATGACAGACAGAACTGGGGTTCGATTCCCAGCGTTGATACCACAATAGAGTCTCTCCATTATCTTAAACACATAAAATTTACAGCGTCCTGTAATCCCTAATTTGTATTTTATGACCAATTTAATTTTTATTTCGTGGTTTTGAAACAATACTAATTGTAAATAGTTGAAAACCGTATAATTTTGTATTCATGGTTTAATAACCGTACTAATTGTAAACAGTTTCAAAACCGTAAAGGAAAAAAATTTGTTTTTTACTGCAAACTTTACAGTAAATCGGATGGACAGACTACTGCCGGTTTTTTTAACACAATTTCAGAATGAAAATGTTAACAGTGTAGAACCCTAAAAAGATATCGTTTGTGAATATTCAAGCTTTATTTTTTATCACCCAGTAGTCGAAATTCCTGTAATTCTTAACAATTTTTCATTCCCAAACTTATTTCTTTAACAGTTAATACCTTCTCAAGCGAGTTACTGAGACAAAATTAGTTATGCGCTTTATTTTTCTTTCCAAAACCTAGCAATATAAGAATATTTGCTTGATTTGCAAGTTACCCCTCAGTTACTTTCCTTGTTACATTTTTGTGTTAATTTTGTAACATAACCTGCTAAAAATTGAATTATTTTTCTGTTTCATAAAGCATGGTAATAACTAATTTCTTTGTAATTTAAGATATTTTAGTTTTGATAAATATAAAGATGCCTTCATGAATTTTTTTTTTCTAGAGATGTACCAAACATGAAAGATTTGAGTATGCAGTTTCTTAATTAACTACATTTTAGTAACAAAATAATATTAGGAGTTCAATTTATTAATTTACACGATAGTTAATTGGTTGTAAGTTCATAACAAACAGAATAATTATTTAACTTGTAGTTATTAATGTGAAGAATTTAGGCTAACATTTAACAAAAGAAAATCTCAGGTGCTTTGCTTTCATCATTCCATTTTCCGTTTTGATAAAGTTTTTTTTTCGGAACAGAGAACGGAAAGCAAAAACAATGAGAAAATAGTTAAAATATAAAGAATGATATTGAAATTGATGCTTACAAGCAGAAGAAATAATGAACTGAGTAAAGATAAAGCATAAATAAAAACAAGAAATATAGTTTCAAGGAAATTAAAGAACGGAAAGAAGATGAAAATCTTAAAATTAAATACTATTTTAATCAAAGAAAATGAAAACTTTGAAATTCATGAAGGAGATGAAAAGGTGAAATTAAAATAATGCATTCTATAAGAATGAGAAATTTAATGTTTTCAAACATATGTTCTTGATTTCCATTAATTTTTATTTATTTATTTTTATTATACTTTCCAGTCCTGATTTAAGTAATTGAGTATTTATTTAATAATCTTTATGCAAGTTTAGACTGCTCCAAAACTTATTTTCACTAGGCATTTAATATGTTATTGGTAATGCAAGATGAACTACTTAATATATATATATACTTAATATATATATATATATATATATATATATATATATATATATATATATATATATATATATATATATATATATATATGTATATATATATATATATATATATATATATATATATATATATGTATATATATATATATATATATATACAACCAAATTTTGAGTTTATGACTACCAATGTTCCATTCCGTAGTTATGAACCCAATCCACTCCTGGAACAACATCCGTTATATGGAGAGGAATACCACGGTTGGCCTGACGGCAAGGGAACTCTGGCCCATGATCCGTCTGCCACTGAGGATATTTTACGTCAGCACTTAGGTTGATGCGAACCGGGTGTGGAATCAATTAGATCTTATCGATCAGCCATCACTGGGATTTGAACCCTGGCCATCTCATTGGAAGGCGTGTGATCTTTCCCTTGACCTCCACGGCTCACACAATAATAATAGTACGATTTGACGATTTTGATTGCTTTACTACTTACTACCCATTTTACACATCCATAGCAATACGGATTTTGCATACAAAGTTTACGCTCATGACATTTTTTTTTACATTTTTATCACCAGATGTGTACACGCATATTTCATCAGATTTTCACAAAAACAAACCAAAGTTTTTAACAAACCAAAAAGAAAATTCGTCGGAAAATATTCTTTATAAAATATTTCATTAAAGTACTTCATAATTAGCAAATTAATTAATTATTGAAAGTATTTTTAAACGTAAAACCTGCCATATTTAATTAGAGCTTTTAAGAACACCAGTATATGACCTATTTATTTAAGCGAATTTCAGTTTGATGTTTAATAAATAGGTGGCAGCACAATCAGTTGTACGCAGTAGAAATTTAAAGTGAAATACGCTTTTTAAAAGATTTTTGAAACCTTTCAGTAACGTAAATGTTTTATGTTTCGTAATTTTCTCTGTAGAGAAACAAATATTTCTATTTTTAAAGAAGTAAATAATAACTGTTAACGAGCTATTAAATATTTTTTTTAACGCGTCAAATAGTATAAATAGAATAAATTAGTTACATCTCCATAAGACATTTATGAGACCTTTTTCACAAACGTTACATGAAATACAATTCAAATGACAATTAAAATCCATAAAACTCACAGTAGAGTAGCGGTGTACAATACAATATACGCATTACTTGAGAACAATACGCTGCACCGGTACACCGTTACTATATGAATTATAAGTTTACATATTTATCAATTGAATCGTTTAAATACCATTTATTTTTGCTTTATTATACAGAATTATGTTTTTTAGCCAGTAATTTCATTGCTATACAGTACGATTATTTAATCAGATTTTGTTTCCCTGCATGAACGTTGAGAGAAAAATGTGTAATGAAATGCATAAAAAATATTATTGAAAAAAAATTTAAAAGTTATAATAAAAACTAAAAAAAAGTTGAGAAATTTATATTAAAAATGGCGTTGTTAATTTTGTTATGTAACCAATTTTTATGCAACAGCTTTAGTGGAATATCACGTCATACAAATAGCAATAGAAGCATCTGAGTTTCGCTCTAAATTAAATAGGACACAGCGCATACGAGCATAAATTATGTCGTTACAGACAAAGTTATTTTAGTATTATAAGTACAATCATTCAAATCGAAATACTAAATTAAAATAAATATTTTCAATTTTCGTTTTGAATCGTGGCACTGACAACAAAGAATCGCTTTTTTCTGTTAACTATATTAGCATATGTGCTTTATAATTTCTTGTTCTAGTTTATGAAAGTTAAAATATGTTAAATTTCCTTATTATTATTTTTAAATAGCTAAAATAAACTTTTTAACTTTGATCAAATAACCAAAACTATACAACTTTTTACCAAACATAACATTCTAGCTTTACTGTAAAATATTACACTCTGTTTTCTTTTTTAAATAGAACTTCTTTCTTCAGTTAGTGTATGTAGAAAGTGAGAAAAAAAGTTGTAAAAGTAATTAATTTTATTTTGTATACTATAAAATGAAAAAATAAAAACATAATGTATGTTTAAAATCAAATAAGCTATCTGCAAAATCGTTACAAACAGGTTCAAAACATAGAAATGTATATAGGAAATTTTTGAACTATTGCAAAGATTTGTCATGAAATATATATTTTTGTATTTCTCTGAATTTTTGGGGAGTGTAAATAATTCTTCTTTGGAACCATAGCCTAAAGCATTTTCATCTATGTATATTTTCACTCATTCATTTTTTCCCTATACTTGTTTTGTGCAGAAAAGAAACTTAGTATTCTGTGCACGAATACAGAAAGAACTTTTCACAAAACGTCTCTGTTGTCCTTCACTACCATTCTTATGTATAAAAGAAAGCAGCAAAAAAATCGGGGGACGAAAAAGTAAATAAAATATTTTTCCAAGCATGCTGAAATATTCATAGCTTCCAACTACCCCAAGACTCCCTAGGTTTAAGAAATTGCAGAAATCATTTCTTGGAAGACGTTTTATCTTACTTTTGGTTAAATCCAGGGATCGTCGATTCTCATGCGTTCAATAATTTGAATATACATTTGAATATTTCTGTACCAAGTTTTTTTTTCTAATTCATCTACACATGTTTAATTAGAAATGCTTAATTTGATGAATCATCTCAAATTTTTTTTAATATTATTGCCTCCCTAATGCAAACTATGAACTCAAATAAAATGCAAATAGATTTTTAAGACACTGAGATCATTGTTAGTTCCTAAGGTTCTATTCTCCCTATGAGAAAAAAGATATGGACAAAACTGAAAGGATATGTTAAAATTTACCATGTTTCTGTCTCTAAGAGAACATCAAAAAGCTAAATATGCTTTTCTGAAACAGTTTAGTAATGATTTTGATAAAAGTAACAATAAAATATTGCTTCAGATTGTGAGTTATCTTTTGGTAAATGCAAGAAGAAAAAAAGAAGTTATAATTTTATTATGATAATTTCGATCATAGCATAAAAACCTTTTATTCGGCTAGAGTTACTTTTCAGTTTTACATTTGTTGCTAAATAGATAATAAGAAGTATAATTTTAAAAAGCAAAATTTCAGTTAAAATATCACCAAACCGTATAATGTGATTTTATTAGCAGAATTATGGTTAGTCTTTTTTAACCAGAAATGTTTTTACCTTACAGTACGGTAATTTCAACAGATTTTTTTCTCAGTGCAATAGTACCTTTAAATTCACACCAACTTAATATTGATGAGAACCAACTTTTCTGGAAATAAAGATGCATAGTGCACAATACTCAATAAAGTAACACCGTCTTCGGATATGCTCTCAAAAATGCGAATTCTAGCTTCTATAAGCTTCCCATGGTTATTGGATGTTATGAGAATAACACCAATTGGATGTTATGAGAATGCATAGATTTTATCATGTATTACGTTCATGTATGATATTTATGTTCGAAATATAAAAAAAGTCGTTTATAAAATCAAATTTGGAATTAACCCCTTCAGTACCGTGATCACATATACGTGATTGCGTGATTCTTCTCTTACGGCCCCTGGTATCATATATGTAACGAGCCTTTCTTACTTAAGCTGCTTAAGATCATACGGATAGGATCTCAATTCGAAACTCTCGTATTACACCTCGTATTAATACGTATGCGTACTCTTTACTACATATACTCTCGAACCGTGCGAACCTAGGGAAGCGCTTTTTTCTCCATCTGCCCGTCCTAAAGGGGTTAAAGTAAAGTATTCTCACAACGTCCATAGTTACTGGCCAGAACGAATCAGGTAGGTTAAGGCTAATACTTACTTGATCTTATAATCAATGTCTTAATCAGGGAGCTTCAGGACCACGATAGGGATGAAAACGTGATTATTCACAATGACGAGAAAGAAACTTAATTACTTTGTCCTCACGGTCTAATGCTGAAAGACCGATATCATTTTTTTTATAAAACATCTCAATGATGTAAAAGTCTTACTAACCCTTAATAGATATTAAAAAATAGTTGTAGACTATTTTGAAGATTGCACTATGTTAGAGAACATCCTAAAAATTTTAAAAAAATCAGAAAATGCTTAAAGTTTCTGTTATAAACGTGTATCCAAAAAAGAGCATGTCACTGAATATTTTTAAAATCAAATGTGCTTATTCAGCACTTTAACTTTAGAAAAAGTTGCAAAACCAGTATTCCCGAAAAAGAATAAGAGTTGTAGACCCAAAGAAACAGCCAGTACTTTTCGACGGTAATAAAGTCAATTTACTAAGAGATTGTAGAAGGATTTCGCAAAGTGTTACACGTCAACACAACTGTATTAAACTGGCGTTAACGCTATTTGAACTTCTCAACGCATGCGCGAAAATTTCCCTAGAAATAGCAGTGTCGCATTATAAGGTTAGCGTCATGGTTAAAGTAAGACAAACTCTAAGCAAAATTTCTCAACTGTCAGACCTGATACGGTAAAATGAAAAAGAGGAGGATCAGCAACTTCTATTGGGAAATTTTATTTCATCCTTGTTATTCCCTGTATTAAACTGCATCCACATATGAATCTTTATTGGAAAATCCATAACAATTAGTAAAGAACAGAGTCGATGATGTCATACCAGCATACCAGAGTCGATGATGTCATACCAGAAAAAAACTTTTTTTTTTGTTTATTTCTTTTCATATAGTTGAGTACACTCATTTTAAATTGAAAGTATTTATTTTGTAAAATAAGATACATTGAATCATTATCAAATAATGCACTGCTTTAAAATCATTATTTTTTATTGAAATATTCATCAACATTTGAACACTTTGATATTTGGAAATTCCCTAAATTTTCCCCTTTTTTTCCTTTACACCATAAAAATTGCCGGATTAAATTACAGAAAAATTTACTATCACTCAGGGTGCTGATACTTTTTACTGTAAAATTCATTTTTACCAAAACATGTAACGGAGCAAAAAATCTGATATACTGTATGGTTTAAAGTAATAATTAAATTAAACTCACTGAATAACTCGAAATGAATATAACTGTAAACATTACGGTACAATATTTTAAGGACCGGATTATTAATATTATATACAATACAATATTATATAATATACAATATTTTAAAAACCGGATTTCATGATGAAATGGATTTTACAGATGAGGCATTTAAAGTGTTGGAATTTTGAACCATAATTTGATCTGGAATTTTTTTGCAGTGTATCGCAATTGAGCTCCAGTGCTGTTGTGCTTAAAAATTAAATGAAATGAAATTTCATTAAATAAGAACTATAACATATTTTCGTAAAGAGGATTTAATTTGCAATTAATCTACTTTTTCTATTGTGTGAAGTTATTTTTTAGCTTAATCACAGGATTAAAATTACTTTTGTAAAAAAAGAGGATGTCTGGACCATAAACTTTTTAAAACATTTATCTAATTTCAAAACTGAAATATAAATTATAAATAAAAAAAAAGACTAAACCCATTCGATATTACATTTTCACCTAACGTAACTTATAGCCAAAATTTATACGTCATCACAAGGTATTTACGGGATCAATGAAAAAATACATGTAAGCCATAAGGGGATATAATGTTGCACAAAAAAAAAAAAAAAAAAAAAAAAAACACACACACATCAGAGTTTCTATAACAAGACTAGAATCAAAAGATTTGTATCCAAGCAACGAGAAGGTAAAAAACTAGTTGCAAGCAGAATCTTTTCATCAAAATAAATTTCATTTATAAGAGGTTTCATCACGTTCCTTTTATCCTTACTAAAAGCCAAATAATTCCCTTTGGAACTTTCTGGGATAGTAGGCAAGACCAAAACTAAAAGGAATAGCGTTAGGAAGTGCAAAAAGCTCCTTTCCCAGAAATTATTTCAACTAATTTATCTATTTTTCACTTTTTCTCACAATCTTGCTTACAATTTCATGTTTCATCTTTTTTTTTATTTGTATTCTATATATTCTATACATTGGAAAATATTTTTGAAGTGAATTGAAGGAAAAGATACAACAATAAGGTTTCAGCAGTAAATAATGCAAACATCATATTGCAACTGTAATTTTATATATATATATATATATATATATATATATATATATATATATATATATATATATATATATATATATATATATATATATATATATATATATATATATATATATATATATATAGTTCAAAATGAAGATAAAACGAAGAAACATTATAGACATATGAAAGAAAGGGGAGAAATGATAAGTAAAAAAATAACAAACAACAGTTTAAAAAAAAGGGAGATAAAAAGGATAAAATTTTATTTAAAAAAACTGGAAAAAAAAGATATAATCTTTTCATCAGCCCACACGATTATATCCGCAAAACTTTCTTTCTTATATCTTAACTTAACTTTCTTCGTGTTTTCTTGTGTTTATTTATTATATATATATATATATATATATATATATGTTTTATAACAGTTTGTAGAACATGCAAATAAAGTATTCCAGGAATTAATTTACTATTTTTATACGAATAAAATGTTTCAACGTAAAACGTACAATAAATTGTGTATGTTTTTGTAAATTACTAATGTAAGGATTTTTAAAAAAAATCTTAATCCATACACTTATTAGATGGTGTTTATCTACTATGAGTATTACTCTGTAGAAAATTCCAGTATAAAGTTTTTGCACTTTGTGTGCACCATCCGTAAAATCCATTTTACCGTAAAATAGTATACCGTAATTTCTACAGTAATATTTATTAAATTAGAGTGATTCAGTGATTTTATTGTAATTATTACTGTGAAAACTTCGGTATATCAGATGTTTTTTTCGTGACACATTCTGGTAAAAATAGATTATACAGTAGAAAGTACAAGCGCCCGTATTGCTGGTACTTTTTACCGTAATTTAATCCAGATTTTTTTACAGTAAAGTTAGTTGTACTAAAAAGATAAATACAAAACTCTGAATAAATTTTTAATGCATTTTACTAGTCAGAAACTGAAAACATATTCTCGCGCAAATATATTCGTAAATAAATGTATGTGATGTGCAATATTAAGGACACTGCTACCATCGTACATAACGAAATTGTGGAACCGTAACCTTCAAGATCCCTTGGCTCACAACAGCTACTTTGACTACATTTTGCTGTTAAAAATACATTTTTGATATCTTATTCTAATCAACAACAGGAAAAATATTACATATTTATCTTTATTGATTATAATTTATATTTGATTGGCAAAAACAATTTGATCCATTTTTTTTTCAATCTGTTTGTCACGCTTTTTGTAATTTTCCATGTTTTTCAATATATTAACATTACAAAAACATAGAAAAAATATTGGGAGATCTTTTCTACACTAAAAGTAGCTGAAAGGAAAGAGATTTTAAATTTTTAACATCTGATTTACGATTTTAACATCCTCGAAAGAAAAAGCGATTAGAATTATCCATACACTTTTTATTGTTAGTGATAGCAGAATGAATATAGGCAGCTATCAACCAGTGCAAGATTTGTAGTAGTTCAAATCTTGTATTCATTTCTGAGTATTTCAAAATTTTCTCATAATGATCAGATCAATACGATATATGTAGTACTAAATACTTCATTTTTTTAAAACAACAACACCTTTAAACTAAGCAAGCGTTTTTGAGTTACTTGAATTCGAAATAACCCAGCTTAATAATTTCTTTCTTAGAAAATATAAGTAACAAAATAAATAAGCGTTTTCTAATGCTTATTTACAGAAATAATTATTATTAATTGTAATAAAAACTCTTAGATGTCTTATTTTAAAAAAATCATTTTGTCTGCTATTACCAATTAAAAGCCTTATAATATTTCCGAACTATAAATATCTAAAAATCCTGTAATGCAGGAAAAGTGTAATTTCTTCAATGAAAGTGTGATGAAATAAATAGTAATTCATTTTCAAAAACTAACATAATCTGAAATAGAATATATGCTACAGCCCACAAATATCTCTTCTTCTTCATTCCCTTTGTGTTATTTATTTATTACTTTTTTATTTATGAAATTAAGATTTTAACAACAATGAAGGTTTGTAATATATAAAATGTCTAAGTATTTATATGCAAATATGTATATGCAATATGTAAAAATGTTTGCGTAATATGTAAAAATGTATACGTAATATGTAAAAATGTATATGTAATATGCAAATATGTAAAAATGAATAAGTAATATGCATATGTGTATACGTAAATATGTATGAGTAAACTCAGAAAAGGATTTTATCACAGTATGATTGGATGGGCGAAAGAAATCGATGGTGTTGTTTTTAACTTAATAATAAGATTTGTAATAAGATAAGATTATAATATTAATAATAAGATTTGTTGACTATGGTATGAAATACTTCCTATTTTAAGCCAGTAATTTTATCCACGGATTATACAAATTTATTTGATCTTTTAAAAAATCTGTAACATTTGTTTTTATAATTTCTTTTCTTTCAAAATACATCTAACCATATGCATAAGCGTTTCTTAAAGTTTATCTACCAGAAATAACAATAAAGGAAAGTGTTCAAAAGCTGCTTATTCTATCTTCAACTCTTTTTGTCAGCTATTAACATCCAAAAGCTTTATGATATTTCTCGCAATAAATATATCGAAATACAGAAGAAATATGATTTCTACAATAAAAGCTATTGTCATAAATAAGAAACTTCCTTTCAAAATCCAGCATCTGCGGAAGTAGAATATATTCTAGACTGCACAAAACATCCTACCCAATCAGTTTTTCCTCTGCACTTTTGTTGATTGTCGGGTTTGCTATAGTCAAGTCTAACTTCTTCAACGAGTTTATAGCAGCGATGAAGATTTGCGGGTTTGGATAATCAATTAGGTTTGAGAAACTCTCCCTTGATGATCGAGACTTCGCCAACAAGAACGGACAAGAAAGAACGAAACTAATATTTTATTTAGGATAAGGTTTGGAGAGTTTTTCTCCACTTTCCTAAAACGCCGTTGCTGTTTTAGGAGAAAAATCAATATAGGGTCGGGAGGTGGCCTGAATGGAGAAGGAATAGACTGATAAAGACATGGTTCGGTTTTTCCCTCTTTTCGCCTTCGGATTGTGTGCGGCGCATGAAAATTTTTTCACGAGGCTTCAATAAGATTTTGGACACGATAAAAAACTTTTTTTCTGAACACCATTACAGATGCATAAAATGGGAAACGGCTCAGATATTTTGTCTCTATGACGCTGTCAATGGAATATGAAAAAATATATCTTTGCTTTTTCAAACATAAGTCGAATCATTCTAAGATATAAAGGGAGAAACTTTATAAAAGATTTAAAATTGTTGCAATGCAATATATATTTTATTGACATTTATCTAATATATATTTTAAGATAAATATTTTTTTTTAATTGACCGTTAAAATTTAATTGCATGCAAATTTTGCATGCATAATTTGTAAAACTAATTTTAAAGTTTCGTGCCTAACTATAGGGACCCACACCTTGCTCGTTGCCCTTGCCAACCCCCATTCTTAATTTGCAGTTCAAGCTTACGTCGGTCACTCATTGGATACTTATATATTTCAGTCTGATACTTATGATATTGGATACTTATATAATTAGTATATGTATAATTTTGTTCCTTTTAAAATAATGAACTAAAAGTACGTATCATATAAATCCTGTGAAACGCTTTACAATTCAATTTACATTCTCTATAGAATTATAAATTAGTGTTTGTGGGCCCAGTATTTCTTCCTATATAAACTCATAATATTTTGGTGAATACCAAATTTTTTTACTTTGCAAAACTGAGAGTAACGAAATATTTTTCATTCCAATAAACATATATTTAATTACAATATCACTAGTTCTGAATAATTGTTTCCCAACATGCTCAGAAATATATTTTCACTGCTGAACCATACTATGATACAAACCAATACCATAGTAGCTTGTAACCTTGAAACATGATAACTATGAAAATTTGCAGCAACTTTACAAAATTATTAAACTAAACCCCGGTTGAGTTAAAATTGAACCATAGTCTCGTGCAGAATAGATAATTTAATATGCATGATATTGGGGCTCAACATATGCCAAAATCTTCTCCATTGTACATAATTATTTTTGGCATATTTTTTAAGATATTTTTTTTACAAATTTATGTACATACTTTCTTTTTGAAAAATTTTTTCATTAGTGAGGTGCATTTATTGTATGTTTAATATAATCAACACTTCCTTCTAAAAAGCAAATGCTTGATGTTGATTTAAAATGGATATTTCCAGTTCAAACTTCCGGATGAATTTAAAATAACCTCACCAAATTTAGCAGTCTTTAAAAGTACCAATTTTAGATGGTAAATTAAAGTATCGTATCAGAGAATTCTGAGGTTTCATAATAAATGTTCGAAATAATGCTTTCTTTCGAAAATACCTAAAGTATTCAATTTTCTTGATTTTAAAGGACAAACTTCAGATCTTTCAATGCATGTTAAAATAAAAATTTTCTGATTCAAATTGGAGATGTATTTTTTCCTACACTCTATTGCCATTTTTGTGCCATTGGTCGTCGAATGCAGTTACTACTATTTTTCAACTTCTCTTAATTTTTCTCATTCAAAATGGAGGGTTTATTGGCTTTTTTCTTGTCAACTACTGACATAGTTGTCCAGAAACGGGGAGTTAAAGCATAAAGCTTGAGATAATGGGTACTGCTGAAACAGGATGCTTCTTGCGAAACTTTATTACTATGATGCAAGAATATTAACCTACTTCTTGAAAGACAAATGCTGAAAAAAAGAAGTTTCCGATCACAAGATTTAATGATACCTATTCAAATATGTTTGAAGGAATCTACTAAACCGTCTAATCGGTGAGAATAGAATTCAATATATTTTCACTAAATTATAGAGCTTTAAACGTTGATGATTGAACTTCAACTATGAGTGTATAGCAATATAACATGAGATATAGCACGTTTAAGAAAAATCGAATATTTTTTATTAGCCCTAATCTATAAAGGCAATTTTAATGACAAATGAATTATATTGTTAAAAAAATATATAAATGTTTCCGTAAAAACATCTAAAATGTTCACAATTGTTGTTTTGTTTTAAAAAAAACTACCAGAAAGGCAATTATTTTTATACAATTGCAAATAAAATAAAAAAATGCCTAAAAATAAACATTAATAATATAATAATAACATAATGGTAATGATAAAATTATTAATAATATAATAAAAATAATAATACAACTATAATGTAATAACAATATATAATAAAAATAATCTAATGATAATAATAAAAAAATATTATAATAATGCAATAATAATATCCGTAACTAAATGATCAGTAATATAAAATAACAACATTACTTAAAGCAAGCGAATTAACTTCAACTCATTTAGTAAATAGTAATAATTGTATCAAATAAAAGAAAAATATCGTCCGAAAATGAGAATTACGAAGCCTTATCTATATAACAATTATCATTAGTTTTATTCTTTATAACAATTATATCTAAGATCAGCGAAGATAATATTTCCATGATATTTATTGGCATTATTTCTCATAAAAAGTGGCTTTCTTTGAATCAAGATCTAATCCTTACCTCTATTAATAGTTGCAAGATAACCTGAAAGTGCTAATTCGGTATTATTTCCAAAATAGCCTAAAGACACTCATTAGCATTATTTGCAGCTCCACTTTATTGGTTACCAAGCAATAGTTTATGTTGTCAAACAATTTCCGGGGAAACCGCTACATTATCTCTTTGAAACTCAGGTCGTCTTCCCATTACCTTTTTCTTTACAATTAGGAGAGGCGGAAATTAACATTTAATAAGTTCAACAACAATTAGTTCTTTAAGTAAGGCTGATAATAGATTAGGGAAATTTTAGCATTTTATCTTGGGGTGAAGAATCAAATATTTGATAGTTTATTGCATCAGCGTTTTAAATACTTGCTCCATTATTTTGCTCATGCATATTTGTATTCGAATTTCTTAAATGACTTAAGAAAAAAGTGACTATACAAATTTTTAGAAAATGGGTTTAAAATTGAGTACTGAGTTAAATTATTGTCTAAAAAGGTTGAAACTGGTTTTTTTAATATCTCGTTTGCAAACACTGACTATTTTTGGGTTAGTAATTCCTTCCACTACGTTTTAAACACTTCAATTTTAATTTGATAAATTAACGGCTTCATTTTAGCAATGTATTGTTTTAAAAAACAAACAATTTCCTGAAAAATTAGTTACTCTGCATAAAAAATCTAATATTTATATATTTAACGCATTTTAAAGCTTGTTCTAAAGCAATATTAATCGCTTATAATTTTAAAATTCAATAAACTGACTGCCGATTCCATACATGAAACAATTAACTGTGACTTGATATAGTATTTTAGCATTTTTTTCATGACATTACTAATTTAATAATACATTTGAAATTGTTACAGCAAATTTGCATATAATTGTTTTGGAATAAATATTCAATTAGAAAATTTAATTGAGTGTGTGAAACAATTTTAATTAATATCAATAAGGCTAGAGGACCGCAAATTAATCTAATTAACAAACTTTTCCGATTTGATATATTAAAGGTAATAACAATGGAAAAAATCTCTATTTACCATAAAATTAAATACATTTAGTATTTATTTATCTTTGTTCAAAGGAAATAGCCCTTATCCTCCAAACATGCCTACACCTCTCCCTTTTGCACTCTAAAAAAGACTGATATTGCTATACTACACTAAAAGAAAAGAGGTTGATGAAGACGTTTTCTAAGACACTATGACGTCTTGGAAAACAGATTTAATGATATTACAGCTGGGCATTTATTATCCTCCAGTGCTTGATTCTACTTAATTTTCACCAAAGAATATTTTTTTTCCAATGGTAGGCACTGAATTTGAATCTTTGCCTATACTATGCCAGAATTGTTGCTCATTTCGCTTTACCCAGTGGGCACCTGTGAACCAAAGTCACGGAGGCAAGCAACATTGCCCACGCCACACTGCCACAAACCTGTTTATAGGGAGGGCCACATTTACACATCATACACACACACAACAGTGGACAGCACAAAGAGAGAGAGAGAAACATCCATGCCCAGAGCGGGATTCGAACCCGCAGCCTATGGCTTCGCAATCAGGCATGCTAACCGCTCGGCCACCAGGCCGGTTCACCAAAGAATATATAAAAAAGAAGAAGGCCAACTCCTCGAATAGGTAACTAACACGGGAAACTGCTTGGCAAGATAATATGAACAACAACTTAAATTGTGAGCAATATACTCAAATTTAGCAGAGCATGATGCACACTAAGATCTAGTGCATACGCATGAGAATCAAAGTGACAACCAGGAGGTACGTCACCCATGAACCGGTTGTTGGACTACTCTACATGTATGGTTGGATACGCTGCCTCCCTCCTATCGCCATTTTATTCTTTCTTTCTATTTCAAAATGTGTTAGCAGATTAAATCTAAGTGGATGATATAAATGAATTCTCAAAGAAATGTCTAAATTAATAGTACATTACTGTTTATCCATAGTGTTAAAATGAAGAACAAGCAAACTATAAATAAAAAGAACTGAATCTTCTCCTTCTCCCCAACCCCAGTAGTGGTCAGGAGAAGAGGAGAGAGCAAACCCGTTTCAGGAACCTACTAAGTTGCCCTTAAATGCTATTTTTACCTTTGTACACGAGGATTTCACCAAACCTTGGTAGACTGGTTTACAATATGTCCATAGATAGCCTTCTGTATCTCTTGCTTCTACTCTGAGAAAAAAGCTGTGGTGTAATACCTTTCCATGTTTTTTCGTGTAATAAAATATATAAAGAAATGATATTTCTTTATAATAATAATTTAAATAAAAATAGAATATATAAAACTATAAAAAATAATTGAATAGAATATAAGTAGAATAAAAATAGTATATATAAAGCTAAATAGAATATATAAATTGAATATATAAAGCTACAAAAAAGTTAATTTTTGAAATATACTATATCCGTAAGAGCACTTTCTAAAGGAATCTAAAAGGCTCACGATATCAGTTGGCAATTAATTAATTACCTACACGAAATTTGTAGCAAAATTATTAATTTGATACTAAGCTTATTCCTAATATAAAATAGAATATCATATCATCATAGTTAATACACCCAAACTATAACCCCAGTTACTATTGTATCTATCAGTTTCGTGTTACAAAAAAATTTCAGAACCTGTTAAGAAGCAATTGTATTACTTTTTTTCTTCAAAATATAAGTAATGAAATGTTTTGAAATTGAAAAGGTAAAACATGGATTAGATATTTGTTTCACTTGGCATGGAATTATATATATTTTTAGTTGAAAAGAAAAAATAAATGTTTAAAAAGATAATATAAAGTAACCGCAAATTACCTATAATAATATATTAAAAAACTAATGCAAAAACTGAAAGCTAATAAAAATTAGCTTGAATTTGCAAATGATGTAAAAATATTGAAGTGTTTTGAAAAATTTTGATCACAAACATAAATATTTTGACAAATGTTTTGAAAAATTTTGATCACGAACATAGACATTTTGACATACAAATGTTTTGTAACATTTTGCTCATAAACGTCATCATATATTCTATAAATATTTTGCAACATTTTGATTATGAACATGAACATTTTGACAAATATTTTATAACATTTTAATCAAACAAAATAAAAATATTCTGAATATTGTAAATGATATAATTGATGATAAAAATTTTAAAAAAAACAATAACAAATTTAACAAACTATAATTAAAAATGGTTTAATGTTTGATTTATCATTTCCTCGATTACGATTCCTTAATTATATCCTAAAACCCCCGAAATCCAATATAAGATAAAATAAAATTTAATATACTTCCCATTAGTCTCGAAAACAGTGGGAAAAAAAGCATTTTATTCTTGGGGAAAGAAATAAAATAAAGTACAATAAGTCATCGAGGCGAACCTTTGTTTTGCGTGAGTCACACTATTCTCTCTCTTTTACTTTAAAACTTGAGAGATAGAGGGAAAGAATAAGAATATAAGAGCTTGTAGAGCAAAAAGCCATTTTCAGTCAATTATTCTCACCTCTACTGGGGTTACTCTTCAGAGGGGGGGGGGGGGGGAGAGGGAAGAAAGTAACGGAAAGAACCAGTATTTGATCAAGTGACAGTATGAGAAGCATCCAGGGCAGTTTCCTTTTATTCAGTGAAGTGATGCTAAGGAAAGGTCTTGTTTCTGACATGCTAGGGATGAAAGTCCCTGGAGACAAAATCGAGAGGTCCATTCAGATGACATGAACACCTGTGGGACGGTAGGGAGTTCGCATCCCCTGAAGGCTATATAGCACTCTCACCTATATTATTTATTTTATTTATACCTTTTATCTTGCAATTATTTCAATTACTGCTGTCATTCCAATTGACCAAACTGGTAGTGAGAGGGAAGGGGTTGGATTGCTTGATTAATTCAGGCTGTGATTTTAATTATTTAGACCCTGCTTACTCGTGGCCTGAGGGAACGTAATAAACTTTTCTAAAACAAAATTCTTAACGACATATTCAGTAAATCGATTTCTTAATTGGAAGATTGATATATGTGTGCTAAATGCAATTGGAAAAATCATTCATTTTAATTTTGCAGTAATCATGTGCGGTGAAAATCAATTTAATGATTTTCAAACAAGGTTTTAAAATTTATAATAAATTTTCCTTTAAAATGTTTAAGATCTGTTTCTCAGTAAAATTAATATCTTAATAATGAATTTTTATTTAGATTCTTATATTTGTGTCTAAAAAGTACAGAACACATTGATGTACCAGAAGAAAAAAAGACAGTCCCTTAAATATCCTAGACTTTGATTAATTATCAATTCCATCGGTATATATTTGGAGTATTGTATTAATTTCAATTATATCTCTTACATTGAAGAAACAATTCCTTTTGAGTAATAATGAAAAATGCTGCAAAAATTTAATCTTTCATGTCTCCTTCATTTGACTACTACTGTACGTTTTTCAATTAAAAATGCATGTTAATTTAAAGCAAAATTAATTTGTAAGCAAACATTGCTTAAAACATGAATTATATTAAGTGAATATTTCATACTAAATTAAATAAACAGTCATTTTATTTGTAAAATAGTTTATAAATATATATATATATATATATATATATATATATATATATATATATATATATATATATATATATATATATATATATATATATATATATATATATATATATATATATATATATATATATATATATATATATATATATATATATATATATATATATTTATATATATATATATATAAGCGACATATTTTCTTGCAATGTATATTTTTTAACTGATATATAGATAGAGTAAAAATGATAGAAAATTACTTTTCCTTTTTACTATAAAATATCTTTAATTCATATACATGAGCGTTACATTTTTATTTTTAATTTGCTTATCAATTCAGTAATTTATTAATTATTAGTCTTTTCCCGACTACACTTTTCCCTACGTGTGTGTTAAATTGAGATGAATGATGTCATGCAAAATAATTTGCCAAACAATGATTTATTTGATGCCATAAACAGTTTACTCATTTTGCAACTTTTAATATTCAATATAAACATTTAAGAAGCTGTACGAAATGAAGTACATAAGTTTGAAATGATCACAATAGTGTTAAAACTTCTGAATTGGATTTCTTCACCACTTTTAAAACCTAGACTCCAGTCATAGTGTAAATTTCATTAAAAAAATTTAAATTTTAATGGCTGAAAAGAAAAATGTATTGTTGAGTAGAATCTCTATTTATTTTTATCACTATTCATTTTAGCATTGCATTTTTAGCATTTAATTACAAAAATAAGCATAAAAACTTAAATGAAGTTTGTGTTTCATTGATCAAAAATGATTTACTAATCAAATCAAGATGTTCATATAATATACTAATTTTACACATCCAGTAAATTACATCGTAATTTATGAATTTCTTGAAACTGTAAACGAATATTATGGCGAAATTAATTAAAAAACGAAAGAAATAACGCAAATTATGGCTAAATTCCTTTTTCCTCCGCAATAAAACTGATGAAAGAAGTATTTTAATCATATAATTTTTGATAATAAAAACTTTTTTTTGAAATTTAGAGATATTTTTGACAGAGAAAATCTAATGCCTCTCACCGCTTATCAAATAAACACTCTTTTATACTAGATGATATTCTTGTAATGATTCTATTACGTACATAACTTTACCATCATTAAAAAAGGAGGAATTATATCATTTACATGCATGAAACAATATAATATTTTAGCTGTAAATTGCATAATATGAAAATGCTAATTTGAAAAAAACATATTTACACTTGATTAAAGACTATATTCTATGGAATAAAATAGGTTAAATCCTCGCACTATTAAGGTAGCTTCTTTATACGGGAAAATCCAATTTCTTGACCAAAATTTATCAACGTGATTTTCTTTTTATTTTGCACGCTATACACATATATGTAAGCACACATTTAATTTATTTTTAATTGTAAAGGTTTGGCATGTATTAAACTCATTTTTATCAAAAATACATTAAAATTTGCGAGTGCTATATCGTAATTTATGAATTACTAAAAGAACTATTTGAAAATAATGGGCTATGGTTAAAAAAATAATTCGCTCTAAAAGCACTTGTAATATATAATTTAAATATAACTAACATAATCATAGCATCCAAGATATTTAGGTAATAAAAAACCGTATACATAATTCAAAGGCATTTTCGATAGAAAAAAACTCCTCAACGTTTATCGAATAAGCAAGCTTTTAAACTATATTACTTAAATTTATTTTTGTAATGATTCTATTACGTAAGTCTAGCATCATAAAAAAGATGAAGCATATCATTCACATGTATCGAAAAAGATATTACTTTAGCTGTGAATCCCATAATACGGCAACGCTAACTTTAAACAGACATATCCAGCTTTGATTAAAGATTAAAGAGACTATTTCTTGGCACCACAGAGAATTCGCAAGTGTGCATCGTTAAAATTCGAATGGCTTTCCCTCTTCTACTTTATTCCTTCATAAGCTCCAACTCTTAAAGTTTATTACGCATTTTCGTGTGAGATCAAACATTGCACTCAGATAGCGAAATAAATTTTTAGAAGGAATTTTATATCCGAAAAGCACATTTTCTTATCTTTAGGCCCTGTATATGACTTCAAACAGAATAA
Source organism: Parasteatoda tepidariorum (assembly GCF_982258835.1). Taxonomy (NCBI): domain Eukaryota; kingdom Metazoa; phylum Arthropoda; class Arachnida; order Araneae; family Theridiidae; genus Parasteatoda; species Parasteatoda tepidariorum. Next base: position 57,780,656 of record NC_141765.1, read on the forward strand.
ATTTCTCTTAGGAAATTGGTTTATTTATTTATTTGATGATGTAAATATTTTTTCTTGCAAATATGTGGCTTTGTTATTATATTGAACTTGCTAAGTAAGAGATTTGTAATGGATAAGACAAAGTTATAAAAACACGAAACTATTAAATTCGTAGTTTTATATGTGAAGCTAGAAAAGTTTATAGGGCACTATTTAAGGATAAATTAACAATTTCGTGAAAACGTGTGCAAAATACTCAACACGGTAAAAGAGTTATTCCGCTTAACTTCAACTGGAAAAGAGCCTAGTTTACCTGAAAATTTGCCAAGATAAAATATTTTACAAACTTTAGTTGCTTAATAAATATTGCTCATCTTAACTTTTTAGACGAAATAACTAATTAAAATTATATATTTGGACTCTTATATTTAATTTCCTTGTTTTTCTAAGATCAAAACTAATTTTATTGACACCTAAAAATACAAACAGCAAGGTAAAAAACACTTTAACCTTTGGTTCAAATTAAAGGAATTTCATTAAATAAGCGTTTTAGATTAACATGCATAAAATCAGTTAATGTTAACTATAGCCTTAATTACAGTGGCTTTCAAAAGTCCCCGACCAGTAAATTTTTGTAACTAGTTTCCCAATGTAAATAATTCCGGTACAAATTAAAATTCAAAAAGTACCGGAATCTGGGTGCCGGTACTTTTTACCATTAAGTCCATTTTTAAAGGAGCATGTTGCGGAACAAAAATTTTGACGAAACGTAATTTTTACAGTAAAAAACTACCATAAACTCACTGAATTCCTCTAATTATATAAATATTACTGTAAAAACTACTCTATGTAAATAATACTCTATGGTAAAATTAGTTTTTACGGTAAAATGAATTTTGCAGATGATGCACCCAAAGTACTTTTTCTTCATACCGTAATATGATTCAGAATTTTTCACAGTACATGCTCTGGACTCATTCCTTAACTCTAAAAATATACATAAATCGATTACAAGTTGCATGTCAAAACTGCGCTCTATTGAAAACATAATGCTGTTTTAAAATACAAAAAAATATTCACTTTTTATTGTAATCAAATTAAAATAATGATATAGTGGCCGTAGACTTTCGCATACCTTTGTATTCATGGATAATGGTTAGAATAATCAAAATCACAGTAAAATGTTTACAGAAATTTTCGTACAGTGCGTGTAAAAGTCACCGGTCAGCATATTTTAATATCTTCTTTATACTCTTGATTGTTATGAATTTTTGGTCATTTTTTTCTGCTTTAATTTGCAATACGTCCAGAAAGCCAAAATGTCACATCGTTACTTATTCTATTTTACAACACACTTTCTTACTGTAAACTTGCTTACTGTACACATGCTTATTGTATACTTGTTTTCTGCTTATTTTATCTCTGTATCATCGTTTATGAAACACTTGTTTCATGTACAATTATTTAATATATACGTAATTACATAATATACTTTGACTGATAGATTTCTTAGAACTAATAAAGCAGCCTTTTCTCAAAAAGCTCCTGAATAAAATCAAGAAGTTTAAAGATGTTTAAGGAATTAAGAAGAATAAAGAAGTTAAAGGAAATATTTTTAATGAGCTACATTTTCTCTTAACTTCCATTTCAAAGACAGAAGTAATACTACTTACTTAGAAGTAAATACATCCATCAAAAATATTGGATGGCTAACTAGATAACGTTATCTTGTGTGTATCTTTTTGCTTAGAGCTTTTAGTTATTGACTGATAGGTATTCGTTTTACGGAACAACTATGAGCTGCAAGAAGTGTTAGTATCTTTGCATCTAGCCTTTTATAGGATATTGACTGATCAGCAAATAAGAGAAAACCAATGTTTGCCCAGAAGAAAAGCTTCTTTGAAGATACTACTACTTTCTCAAGATTAGACTGAATAAACTTAATAATTTCTTTTCTGAGAAGGTTTCTCGTTAAAACCTTTGAGGAATAATGACATACTATTTAAGGTATCAATGTAAAGACGTATATATTTGCATAATTTGACATATATTTGATTTAAAACTCAACTATTTTCATTTAAAATTGATTTTGACACATACTTTTTTGCATGTATGCTAAAATTTCAGCACACATTATGAATTTTGAGTGTAGTAGTAGAACATACAAAAAACAGAGACATTAAGTTTTTTTTTCTTGATGTAAAGGTCAAACCAGGGTTCTTGGAAATACTTTCTTACATACTGAGAGTTTAAAAATGGTTTTTTTATGCATTTCTGTACAGTAATGCTATTATGTGCCAACACGTGTCTTTACTGCCGGCTAACAGAATGAGAGATCAGTTAATCACACTATACTGTAACAAAGGGTTTTTCAAAATAAAGCAAAAATGTGTCACTGTACCTCCGAAGCAAATATAGCATGAAAACCCCATGTTTTCATTATTGAGAATAGTGATATGCTCAAAACAGATTGAATTCATTTTCGCGATCGCTTACACTCGTCTAAACAACAAATTTCTCAAAATTAGTTCATAATGCGTTATTTTTCAGCCATATATATTTGCGTTATATTTGAGTCATATATATTTTGATTAAAAATGAGTATATGTCAGTCGTGTCTGCACAGGCCGCCGTTTTTCGTGACTGAGACTGAGTAGCAATAGCGTGAGGAGGACAATGTCGCAATCACAAATATCAAGTCAACTATGATTCATCCAGCGAACAAGGTGTGTTTAAATCGAAGACAGTGTTTCAGTCGAGTATGGTTTTGCTGGTCGAGGCAGGCGTATTCAGATCGCGCCCGTGAATCCCCCATGTGGGGCTAGGCTGCCAACAATGTCAACTGTCGTCTATCAAAAAGTACCTCCTGATAATCGAGTTTGTCTTATATACTAGTGAATGAGAATTGAATAGTTGTAGTAGTAGTTGCGCCTCATTACTCCCCTACCCCCAACGGAATTGAGTTAACATGTGTTATGTACTAGTGAATAGGAATTCAATAGTTGTAGTGGTAGCTACGCTACACTCTAAAACTGTATAGACGTCAATACTATTCGGTTATCTACTTTTGATTAATTTTTAATTTTTCGCAAGGGGTCCAACAGGTAACACTCGTCCTCATACTGATGTTGTAACTCAACATGTTCTACAGAATGTCGACATGTTTGGTTGGCCGGCTAAATCAAAAAATCTTTCAATGATTGAGCACTTATAGGACATCATTGGACTACAACTTCAGCGTCATCCACAACCAGCATTAACTATCCCCGTATTGACTGATCAAGTGCAACAGTCATGGAAATACATCCCACAAAATAACATACGGCACATGCATAACACAATGCACGCCCATTTGTATGCTTGCATTCAAAATTCTGGTGGTTACACCGGTTATTACTGTACCGTATTTCATAATTGAAATGTTTTTTCTCCTAATTACAGTAACATGTGATGTCAGACTAGCGCATTGCCGAAATTCATAACTCCACAAAATTTTCTTCTTGGTGTTGAAATTTTTTTCCCATCAGTGTATGTTACGAACATTTCTGCATGATAATCACATCATAATGATATATTGTACAAGCGAATTTGAGACCTTAATTAATAAATATTTCAATAATCTATATTTTTTATCTGCTCAAGAGATATGTGTGTGTGATCTAGATTTCTTAAAATAAAAATTGATTTAAAGGAACTTTTCACCCATGTGAGGGAGGCTGTCCTTCTTTAATGAGGATTTTTAAAAACTTCGACTTGTATACAAAAGAACTATATCCTTTTCTTTTCCCTTTAACTATTCTTAAAAATAAATCCGCAAACTAATTAAACGATAATTAAACGATACTCTCATGTACACATTTCTAGTGATATGCATAAAGATTCATTTTCACTAAAAATTCGTTTTTGACGCCTAAGTTATGAAATTATAGATTTGATACAGCTCTGGTTACATCTCCAAACATCCTTTATCCTTTCTGTTTCTTAGTACGATTCTCTCTACCGCAATAAGTTAGGTTTCTTTTTTGGCTTCTTTTGTCATGTGTATCTACCGGATTGAGGTCACCTAATTCAAACCTCAGACAGACTGAGGCTTGGCCGGATGAAATCGTCAATTCAACATGACACGAGGCCAGATATGTCAACTGCCCTCAGGAAATAAAGATAGAGAAAACCGGGAAAGAAAGTTATTTCAACTAAGAAAACTATCTGTTAAAGATTTTGCTAGATATTTTTTTTCCATCTTTTATTAAGAGACTTAATACTGTGGCAATATAATCCATGTTCAATAAGTTAGAATCAAGTTTCTAATTAAATTGGATATCAAAACAAGAAAAAGACAAAAATAAAAGTATTATGTGTCAGTTTTTCAACACCCAATTTATAAGAGAGTATTTATAGTGCTAGTTTATTGGAGAAACTTGCTAGAATTTTTATATAAGATACAAAAGATCCAGGAGAAGATTTTCAGTCGCATTCAAAAGTTTCCGGTCAGTATATTATCAAACCTTTTTTAGCTTTCAGCTATTTATACACAGAGGTTTTATTTATTGATAAATTAATTAATAAAGATAATTTATTTTTAAATATTAAAAAATATGTTATGCACATTTTGGCATGGTAATCACATCATAATGATATAATGTACACAAATTTCAGAATTGAAATAATAAATATTTCAATAATCTATATTTTTCATATCTGCTCGGGAAATCTTGCCAATTCGAGGACAGGAAGGAATTTGAAGGAACTTAACTCCCATTTGCAGGATTTGTTTTTCTTTGAAGAGGATTTCAAAAAACTTGGAATTCGGCTTGTGTATATATATATATATATATATATATATATATATATGACGTTCCAACGATTAAAAATACATACACAAACTAATTGAACGACACAAATTCTGCGATACTTTCAAGAAAAACATTTCTAGTGATATGCATAAAGATTCACTTTCACTAAATATTCACTTTTGACACCTAAGTTATAAAATAATAGATTTGCTGCAGTTCTGGTTATATTTCCAAACATCCTCTATCCTTTCCGTTTCTTAATATGATTCTCTCCACCACAATAAGTTAGGTTTCTTTTTTGGCTTCTTTTGCCGTGTGTATCTACCGGATTGAGGTCACCTAATTCAAAGCTCAGACAGACTGAGGCTTGGCCGGATGATGTCGTCAATTCAACGTGACACGAGGCCAGATATGTCAACTGCCCTCAGGAAATAAAGATGGAGAAAACCGGAAAAGAAAGTTATTTCAACTAAGAAAAATATCTGTTAAAGATTTTGTAAGATATTTTTCTTCCTTTTTTTATTAAGAGATTTAATACCACGGCAATATAATCCATGTTCAATAAGTTAGAATCAAGTGTCCAATTAAATTAGATATCAAAACAAGAGAAAGACAAAAATAAACATATAATATGTCAGTTTTATAACACCCAATTTATAAGACAGTATTTATAGTGTTAGTTTATCAGAGAAACTTCCTAGAATTTATATATAAGGTATAAAAAGGCCTGAAGATTATTTACAGCAGCATTCAAAAGTTTCCGGTCAGCATATTATCAAACCTTTTGTTCTCTTTCGGTTATTTATACATGGAGAAAAAAATTCTGGTACTGACATTTCTGGTAGAAAGAAATTTTTAATTCCTGTTACCAAAAACCAAATTATTCATTATTTAGTTCATGATGAAAAACGTTCTGGTAAAATTACCGTTCTGTATGGTGATGACATTTCTCATAAAAAACCCCTGTCCTGTTAATAAAACCAAAATATATGGTATTTAAACCATTCATTTGGTAATTTTTCGTTCATATAGTAATAGCCTACCAGAAATTCTGGTTTTCAGAATTATAGTTCGTATTACCACATTTAGTAAAAAATATGCAAAACTGTAGAGTAAATTTAACCAAATAAATAGTATTTATGCTATGCTTCAAAGTATGATGATAAAATTACCAAATTTTGCCTAATTTTTCTAATTTTATCATATGTTATATAACCATATTTTGTTGTTAATAATGCCTAAAATCCTTGCCTCGGTAAAAATGACCGCTTGTAGGTGGTCCCATATAGCTAGAAACATGGTAAATTTTACCATATTCTGGTAGTTTTAATCATACATTTCTTCTTAGTATACATATTACTTTTAAGAAAACACGTAATTTTTTTAAAAGATATATATTAATTATGTGCAGTGTTGACAAAATATTTCAGTTTCAATATTTTACTGAAATTTCAACTTGCAATGTACTTTTGCGTACCATTGTTTACATTAAAATTTGCCTATTGCTATAAAAAAGCTCTGTGTTACAAAAACATTTGTTTCAAAAGATTTTATATTTTTGAAGTACTTAAGAAACAAAGTAACACATAGAAAGATTTAAACAAATATTTGGTCATTATGAGTTATTTAATATATTCTAAACCATAAAGTACCATAGGGGTTTTATTACAAAAATTAACAAAATCGCTTTTACCTAAACCAGCTAAATCGTAAATACATTTTGAATTTACATAGAAATTTAAATATATTTGAACTTAAAATATTCATTGAACTTTTTTCTTTTCAAAAGTTCTAAAAATCTATTTCAAATGCCACAATGAGAATTTTTTTAATATTTGCCTAAAATTTTTTTAATATGATTTGAGCTAGTATTTTCATTAAACATTTCATATACTTTATTTAAGTTGGGAAAAAAATCAAGTACAAATAATTTTCAATAATTGCATTTTTTTATTTAGATACAGTCTCTGGAGTATTAAACATTATTTAATGGTAATATTTAAATGCATGCTTTCATGTTTATTTCTGAAATGAAATACATAACTTATTCAAATGGGATTTAAAGAAAATAAAACTTGCTTTGTTTTATGCCCGAAGTCCATAAGGGCGGTGTAAACTAATACCCACAAGATTCGATCGCTTAAGATAGAATATTTTTCTCCGAGCTTTTCAATTTTATTCATATTTTTCTCTTTGTTTTTTTTTTTCTCCAAAAATAACCTAAAAAAAATTTGTATTTTCTTTTGCTTCTCACATTTGTAAAACAATAGAAAAAAACACAAGATTAAAGTGAAGAATTTTAGATTTCAGAGCAGTGTACCCCTCTGAGATTCAACCATAAATAAATCTTTAGTATTGTACGGTAAGCTGGCGTTTACTCTCTTGCCTTTCAAACCCGTTGCAAAATGAAATGCCATATATTTCAAAGCTTGCTTTCTTTTTCATTTATATGCGATTCTGGTGCGTGGTTAGAAAATTTTGTTTGCTTCTGTTTTTCTGAGCAACATTGTTTGCTGTTTTATTACCGTAATCAAGAAGGTAAATGTCCTCCTACCATTATGATCCTAAACACAAGCAAGAATTTAATTTTTTTTTTTAAATATTCCTAAATTTCTAATTCTATTATTCAATTTTCCCAATATTATGTGTTTAAAAATCTAAATACTATAGACTGTTTTATTGAAAATTTTATTTCCGACCAAATGAAATATGTATATGTTAGATATATACTATTTTCCTTCCATATTTCACTTAATATACACTGAGAAAAAAAGTATAGTCAAAACTACCAGAATATTATTGAATTCATCGTATTTCTGGCTCTATAGAAACACCAAAAGACTCGATAAGATTATCAAAGCATTTTGGTAATGATTTTTGTTAAGTTAACCGTAAAATATAGTGTTACAATAAGCGATGACATTTAATAAATGTAACAAAATTATGTTTTAGAGCTTGGCACAAAAGTTATTAATTCGGTTAAATTTACTGTTAAGTTTTATAATTTTTCACTAAATATTTTGTAATAAGAACTCTAAAAAAATTATTTAACACTATACCATTTAAAAAAGTGAAGGTGTTTTCTCTGAAATTTATAATTTCATTAGAAAACTTTATATTTTGAAAACAATAACTCTTTTCCTTGTAAAAGGTCCTTTCATGTTTTAAAATTAAAGAAACGTTTCTAATTTATTTGGTCAATATACTTAATTTGAATGGCAAATTTATTTGAGATTTTAAAGTGCTGATTAATAAATGTATTAGTTTATGTATACAAGATTGCATGAAACTTTTTAATAGTTTTAATAAATCTTTTAATGTGCATTTTGAACTTATCTGTACAATAAACCTGCTTCATATTTCCTGAAAATTATAGTGCAAGAATTGTTTAATTTTAACCTTATCCTTCATAAAGTAAAATCTACTATTTTAAAAGAATATCCAGTCAAAAAAAATCTTTAAAATACAAGCACCTAATTAAATGAAATAATTGATTAAAAATTTTTTTTTTTCATTGATAGTTGAAAACACGAAAATAACCTTTAATCCTTTACACATTGGCGGGACTTTTAATTATCCTCAAATAGCATTATCTCCATATAACAATGCTATATGGAGAAATAGTTCCACAGGACTCCTATAGCATACTAACATTATCCCCATATAACATTGAAACGGAACAAAATATCTAAATGTAACTTATCTATCGAGGTCGGAATAGTCTGGCTAGTAGGGCATTGTGCCCATGTCCAAGAGGTCGTGAGCTCGATTCCCGCCGACCGAAGACTCCCCGTGTAAAAAAACAGTGACAGGTGCATGTTAAATTTGTCAGGTCACTAAGTCCTAACAGCTCCCATAACAAATCATATCTCTGGAAGTACCGAATTGGAGATTGATTGCTCTCTGATTCAGGTCAAACCTTAGATCTGTGGGGGAATGAATGGATGCATGAATGGACGCACCTATAAACGGACTGTGACGTGTGTGTGGCTGAAGTAACTTTCTTAGCCATGGAAGGCGCCACTGAAAAATAAGAAACGCAGCCTTAGTCTGGATTGGCAAGTGTCATTAAAATCAACAACTTTTTTATCTCTGTAATATAACTTTCCGTTAATTATAACCAGTTGACAACGCGTGATACGTTGAGCATCACCTATGGAACTATTTAATTGTAGATAATGCGGTCAAGATTGCCATTTTATGATTCTTCAATTTCATTCCTCAATTCACAGCTTTCAGTGTCAATCAATTTTGCAAGCAAGTATTTCAAATTTTTCACTGATTCAGTAATATTTTGAATTAGTTATAAAGCAAGATATTGGATTTTTATCTTTAATTAAAATTTCCCAATTGTTATGTAATCTCTTTATATGAAATCACAAAATTACATTGAATGTTTCAATGAACATGGAAAGAAATATTTGACGAAGTGTAGAATAGACATTATTTGTTAGGACAAAACAGTTTTTTGATATTTTTTTAAAAATTAGGTAAATAAAGGATTACAATAAAGAAAAGATCAGATTCTTGTATTACTTTCTTAATTAAACATAAAGTTTAGGTTTGGTTCTTTTTTCTGGTGGTTAATTGTTGGTAGTTATTTTCACAATAAAGTAGTGGAGTTGAAATTATTGCTTCTTATCCACTACCTAGATAAGATGTTTATTGGTATTGATGAATGCATAAATATTAAAGTTGAATAAGTAAAAATCAATGAAATAAAGTTTAATGTATCGTAATGGTTAATAGAGAAGGCTAAACACATAATTTTCGTTGTATTTTACTATATCTACAATTTGTTAAAACGGGTGTGTTAAATTAGACTATAGTAAATGACCAGAATCACAATGATAGCTATTCTGTACCCAACATTGAACTAAATATATAACAGCGCATAATGAACTATGTAACAAATAATCATTAAGCTGTTATTATCCACAATAGAGATAAATGGATTTGGTATATTATGAATGTAAGTATCTTGTATTTAATCTCAATTATTATCAAAACAGAAGGATTTCTAAAATTATTGTCCATTTACAGTCATAATTAACATTTTATTATAAGCAGTTGTTAGCTTTAATTGTGGTTTCATTTTTTTCCTGATAAGTTATGTCTCATTAGGTCAACAAAATTAGATTATTTAAAAAACTTTTACCCCATTTAATTAAATTCATAACTTGTAAACCTTAAGAAGTAAAATATGTTTGAAGCAAATACTTGTTTTTATATTTTGAAATTTTCTCATAAGCATTATCTGTTACTCACATAAATTATAAAGAAGCAGTGTTTACTGTCTTTTAGTGCACCTGAGAGCAATTAATTCTCAAAAAAGAAATTTTCCTCAACTTTTCTGCAACTACAGTTTTTTTTTTACCAAACTTTACATGTAAGAGGCATTCATAAGTCTTAACAAAATATATTGTTAGTTTAATTTAATAACAATAAAAAAATAATTCAAATAATTGGAGTTTTGAAACAGCATTACGTTTTCAATACAGCCTAACTTTAATGCTTAACTTTCAATTAATACTCATTTTTTAATTAAAGCATATGTTTTAATTAATACAAATCTTTTAAAAAAAATGCACATTTTAAACTAATAAGCATTTTTTTAAAAGCCTAAGGAATCTTTTTAAAGTCGTATGAATTAACAGCTAAACTCTGAAAGGTGTTTTACGAATATACTAGACGGAGTCTCTTGCATGTCACTGTATTGTTCTGGTGTAGTTTCTGATGCATATTTAATTTTAATAATTAATTAATAATAATTTATTAATAATAATATAGTTATAATTGTAATTGCTTTTGGTTATTTTGTAGTTCAAATAAATATGTTAAAATAAATGTGTAAAATTGTTAAAGCATTTCATGCCTACCAGACCTCAATTTGATTATTTAAAAAAAAATCTTCATGCTACGGAAGTTAAAATAATGCTTATAATTTTTTGAAATAATGTTAATAATTTTGTTATTTAGGATAACAATTTTATTAATTAGGAAAAACTTATTTAACACATTATAAAATTTATATTAATTTGTTTTGGTTTAACATTATTTTGAGGACTATTTTAATGTAATTAGAAATGTTCAAAATTATATAAAAATCCATACCTGCGTTTTGAATTTTTTGGACAAAAATTTAATTAGGTTTTTATAGGAATTAATGGCAGTTGAAGATATTAAATTTTACATGGAGAAAAATAAATCACATGAAATTACCGTACTTGTATAGTAATGACATTTCCGGTTTAAAAAAACACAATTCTGGTAATAAAATCGAAATAGACGGTATTTAAACTATTCATTTGTTAATTCTTCCGTTCGTATAGTAACGGTATACCGGAAATCCTAGTTTTGAAAATTATAATTCGCATAACCATGCATTTAGCAGAAATACAAAACCGAAAACTTAACTAACTAAATAAATGGTTTCTATGCCATGATAAGAAAATTACCAAATTTTACCAAATTTTACATATGTTATCCTATATTATAAAACCATATTTTATTTTTCATTCTATCAAAATCAATACCAAAGCCCTTCGGTTGAAAATTACCGAGCTTTTGGTGTTTCCATTGATCCTGAAAATGGGTAAATTTTACCATATTCTAGAAAAATTTGATTAGATTTTTTTCTCACGTATGGTAGGTGAAATTTATTCATTGTCTAAAAAGGATATAAAAAGTGTATAAAATTTTTATTATGTAATGCATAAAAAATATGTTGTTTATTTAACCTAAATAGACAATTAAAAATATCACTTCTTGTACTATGAAAAGTTTTTGAAGAAGTCCTGAAATAATTAGTTTTGAGTTTCACAACAATGTTAATAATCTTTTCTATCGATGGCATATTCTGAAACTTATATATAATACTAAGTAGATGAATTATTTAAATCACTACCTCGTTAACTCACTAATCATTTACTGCTTTCTAAGTAAAAATGTAAAGTTATTACTTATGCATCCAGTACGAAACCAATTCATATGACAAATGTAAGTTTTTATTAACATCTCTCTAGAGTAGCAATTATTATTAGTTTTCATAATGCCAAATTTGCAACCAAGTTTTTAAAAATGCTCCATTTTAAAAATAAAGCTTTTTCCTTCTTTTACAGTTTTGTTTAAGAGAAACATGAATGTCAATTACAGTTTTTAAGAATAAATATAAGAGCTTAGCATTTTTAAGTTGTTTTAGTTGCTAAAATATCAAATTTATTTTTTGGACTTGCATGCAAATTAGGAAAAATATAAAGCTTTTTTGCTAAATAAGAGAATGAGAATTCAAAATTATTATTTTACTTTGAGACAACTCTTAATTTATTGTACTTCATTGCAAATTTTTAATTAGTTGTCAGTTAATGTGAATTGCATTAATCTAGAAATTATTTAAATATGTTAATATGCCATTGTAGATTTTAATTAGTTCTCAAGAATATTTTACTCAAATACATAGTCATCACTAGATTTTTTTAAATCTTCTGGTTTTGTTGTTTATATCATATTGAAAAATACTTATCATTTTGAAGCAGTTATAAATCTAGTAAAATAAATATTTTCTTTTTTTTTTAAATTTAAATCGAATTTCTTAATTGTCTAAAGATGATGTAAATTTCTTTCACCTCTTACCTTCCTTAAAAATAATAAAAAAGAAACTGTAAATAATTGTTTTAAGAATATGTTTATAGTTAATGTGTTTACAATTAAATTGTTTAGATTATAAGAAAACAGCATATGTTTTTTTATTCCAGTTAAGTAAGAATTATTTGATAAAGCTTATTCTCTTTTCCGTTGGCTTTAACAAATTTAACAAGCTTTTTTCAATTTTACAGATAATTTATATCGATAAATTATTTTGGTGGATTATAAATCATTATTTTGACATGATGTTTTATTGCATGTGATCCAGTTTAAGCGAATTCAAAATTTCCACGCAAATTAAAAGAAATATATATTTAAGCAACAGTCTATAGTAGTCTATAGTGTGAAAATAAATAATATTCACACTATAGACTTGATTGGAACTTAATTACTTTACAAGCATCCAAAGCATTTGATTTGAAACTATTTCAATCCTCCAAGCATAAATTGGCAACTTAAAATTCTATAACTTAAATAGTTAAATAGAGGAATCATACCAATGAGTACGAAAGACAACAACTAAAAACTCGGAGCTCATTTGCTACTGCGAAAGAAGTTACAACTCTACTGATTGTGCAGATTTTCAGTACTTTGCGTTGCATGTCTTGACTAAAATGATTATACTTTTGCATTGTGCAAAAACAGCTTACGATTTCTCTTCTTGTACATGATGCTTTTTTCATTGTTTTATTGGAACTTTCTAACGTCTATTATAATATATTTTTATTATTATATTTTTATTATTTTACTAAATACCATAAACTATAATGCATTTATTATATTCAAAAACTAATTATTGCTAGTAACAAAAATTTAGAAACAAATGTTTCTGAATTATATAAATGTTTCTATATAAATTATTTTATTTCATGTGTTTAGAATAAACTGCGTGACAAAGAAATACACGATAAACACGATACACGATAAACTAGGAGTAGACACTTAAATTCATCGAATTTATTTGCGTATAACAGTGTAAATGTACTACAGAACACTGTTTTCATTCTGTGTGTTTAGTGGAACCTACAGAATGGGCAGAAAGAAAAAAATACACGATGCAATAAGGAATGATGCTTAAATTCGATAGATTTATTTACATATAGCAATATTAATATATTACATAACAATGTTTTTTTTCTGTGCATACAAGATGAGTAGAGAAAGAAACATGGTATACTAAGAATAAGCACTTAAATGCATCGAATTTATTTGCATGTAAGATTGATAATATATCGCATAACAATGTTTATATATTACATAACAATGTTTCTATTTTGTGTGTCTAGTATCACCTTTGAAATGGAGAGAGAGAGAGAAATACGCGATATAATAAGAATAAACACTTGAATGCATCAAATTTATTTAAATATTGCACTGTTAGTTTATTGAATAACAATGTTTTTATTCTGCGCAAAATATTATTTACGAAATGGGAGGAGAGAGAGACAGAAATACACGAATATATAGATCGACGCTTAAATGCGCTAGATTTATCTGCATGAAACAATGTAAAATGTATTATATAACAATATTTTTATTCTGCGAGTGTAGTATTAACTGCAAAGAAAAAAAATTTAAAAAATATATGCTTCAACTAAAACGTATTGAGTTTACTTGCATACAATAGGGTTAATATGTTATTTAACAATGGTTTTATTCCATGTGTTTAGTGTACAAACTGAGAAAGGGAGAAAAAGAAATACACGATATATAAGCATAAACCTTTAAATGCAATGAATATATTTGCTTATAACGATGCAACTTTTTCCAAAAAATATAAAATTGAATATCGCATCTGTCACTTATAGAAGAAAAATCGATTTTCACTTCAAGTTAGCGAAAATATCGATATTGGAATTCTTGTTTAGAAGTGAAGATTCTAAACCCTGTGGTTTATAATTAAATTAAGCAAAAGTCTTTTCAGTATTACGGAATGAAGAAGACTTTTCAAAATGCCTTCTTTATTACTTTATGCTGAAAAGACTTTAAGTATTCAAATAATCATATTTGGAGTAAAATTAATAAATTGAATTATTATAATTTACTTTAGGAATAATCGAAAAGACTGTTGAAAAGTAGTAGTTATTAAATTATATCTTTCATTTCTTTTGTATATAATTTACTCTGGAGAAATCAGATATAAAAATAAAACAATGTTTGCGAACTTAGAGTATTATAAATATTTTAAAATATGAGCTTAAAGCTATTTATTGAATAACAGGCTTCTAAAAGAGTTTTTGATGCAGATTTTACTTATACTGTAAACTTTTTATACGAAGCAATTCATTCCAATGAATCTCAAAGTAAAACGAAAATATAACATATTTTATTCATGAAATTGAAATTATATAGGTACTGAAATAATTTTCGTAATGACTTTTATGTCAGGTTTAACCCTTGCTGGTATATTTTCAAATATTTGACAGAAGGAATAAAAAATATTATTAAACGAATGTAAGATACTGAAATTGAGGTATGTAAATTCTAATGAACATGAAGTAAGCCTAATAATTTTTGAATGAGATACATTTTCGAAAAATATCAGAGGTTATAATTAGTTAAACATTTTTAAAATGTAAGATTGGTTTATAATTAACCGTTTCACTCGTGATTGAAAACTCAGCTATAATTTTCTAGGGCTTCTATAATAACAAATTTAATTTCTTCTTAAAAGAGGTAACAATTATTTTTAACATAAAATTTTTATTCAGAAAGTTTATATAAAGAAAATTTACATAAACAAAACGAAACATACAAGCTCAGCTCGATTTTTTTTAAAAAGAAAAAAATAATTATCTTGCATATTTATAAATAGAATTTTTTTCGTAAAAAGATTTGTCTGCTAGCTTGAAAGTATTGAATTTAGATAAGCCATTTTGTCAATATTATGCGCATTGTTATATAAAATATAAAGATAAACAAAACAATGCTGAGAAATAATTATTCTTTGAACTAGAAAATTTTCATTTTTTTTAGACTTAAGTTGAATTGTTTTTTTCAAACAATTTAAAATACACACATTTCAATTGAACGAATTTAATTGATATATATATATATATATATATATATATATATATATATATAAATTTATATATATATATATATATAAATTTATAAAATTAATTAACTATAAATTAACTTCTTAATTTTTTTTAAAATTAACTACTATTAATGTGTTATGCTAATAAGTTTGTTTAAATTGAAAAAATGTAAGTATTATTAAAAGCATTTTGTTTGCATTCAAGTATTGATTAAACTAAATTTAAATAATTTTTGAGACATCAAGGATGAAATGAGAATAAATTAAGAGTATAATACGCTTTATTTTTTTATATATTATTATTTATCATAAAACACACATTCGTTGTAGTCATAAAATAATAAAGTACCATCAAATATATATACACAAATTAACATTAATAAAAATGGGAATCTTTATCTAAAGAGCGTTACGTGATTACAAAATATTGCAATGGAATAAATTTAGACAATAATTATGAATACATCGTGCGTTTTAATTGAACGAAAGAATTCAAATTTATTTAAAACTTCAAAGCAAGGCAACTGCAGAAAAAGGAAAAAATAATTTTAACTTCAAAGATACTAAACTATTGCTTCAAATTATTCAAGCAAAGGACATAACAAGCACCTAAGCAAATGCGGTTCAACAGACACAGTGATCAGATGTCACAAGCAAACGCATCATTAACCAATGTAAAGCGTGAAATATACAGCGCTCTCTTACATATTCATTACCAGCATTTCGAGTATGTAAAGAAAAATTAGTGAAATGCAAACAATGCGAGAAGCTATTATGAAACTTTTTTTTTCAAAAATGTGTACATTAGAGGAAACTTATTCTATGTAACTTAACAAATGTTTCCTTTCTAGGGTTGTATTGATTACTCCAACAATCAATGCTTTCTCTTGGCGAAGCAGATGAAAATCTAGATTTTACCGATCCTTCTTTCATGATGACTAGAATTATTCCAGAAGAGGGTGTGGTTTGAGGAATTCTTTGTCAAAATAGGATGGACGAGAGGGATATCTTGCAATTCTATCGTCGGGTATAATTATTCCAGAGTGGTGTTTTTCTGTTCCTATCAGTTCGTGAATGATTTAAATTCATATGATTGTAGTTATTTCTCGCTTGAATGAATCACTCATACGCGCTCGATATTGGCTCGTTCATCTTTTAGCGTTGACTATATTTTTCATATGGGAGGATATCTATGATTCATTCTGAGTTAGATTGGAACATATTAGTTTTGATATGAGTAATCCACAAATTGTTCTTTTCTAACCCCGCAAAAGATTATCTGTTGTAAAGGCGTGCAAAATCGTTTACATGAATGTAATTCCACTGTTGAAAGGGCATTTTCAGAAAAGTTATTTATTAAATATTTAGCTGCATATATTTATTTGATAAGTTATTTTAAAAGCAGTTTATCGATTTTTGTGGGATATATTTTTATTCTTTTAATATACCTATTTCAGATACGTTATGGTCCTTTTTATTTTGCCTTGTTGTATTCAAAAGTAATTAATGATATTTTATTTGGTATATTAACGTTTATGTGCTATTTTAAAAAATAAATTATTTTTCATTCGTTTGTTGGACTCGGAAATTTGCATTTTTATTAGTACAATGTTTTAAAGGCCTATTGTGGGGGAAAAATCATGTTTCTGTTTAGAAACATTACTTTATAATCTTATTTTTCATTTACAGTTTTGATTTTTAAATAGGATTTATTTCATTTTTATGTAACACTTTATATGGTACATTTACTATAATGCTTGGTGTTTAATATTACTGTTCATAAGAGTAATAATTTTATTTACTACTTTAAAAAAATGCTCTTTCCCTCTTTTGTACTTAGAACAGCTGTTGTAGAGATATATAATCCGTATTACTAAAAAGCTTTACTTTTTTACAATTCTTAAGGTAAAAAGATTGGGCAATTTTGAAAAATATTCCACACTTATGTTATTTTTTAAATGTGTTGTACCTTTATAAAATGACATATCAATGATATCATAAAAATTTATATAGTTGTAAAAACCTTGATGAATAATATAACTATATAACACAATATAAAATATGATCAAATTTTGAAATATAAATAACATGAAATGTAATATTAAAGAGGGAAAAAATTTTTTTGACTATTTCTTGGAACCAAAAATATGCATATTGAATTAAGATGCGAGATGGGGTCAAAACAAAATAGATCAGTTTTTAATCAAATTTAATAATTCCACATATACGCTTTATAGTTTAAGAACTCTCCTAAAAATATATTTTTAATTGTCGTCCTTTCACCTCGACTGTTTTTTTAAATCTTTTAACCACTGTGCACTATTTGCGTCAATATGATGAACTGTGTTTAGATAAACTTTAAGAACATTCTTTTTTAAATAAATTACTTATATTTTTCGAATAAATCTTCTGAAAGGAAAATTCAAACTAGAATATTGAACGTCAGCAATCCACAATTATTGGGTTTATAATTTCTCCCCATATAAAACTTACTTAAGTCTTCTACAGTTATCAGGTCTATAAAATCTCCATAAATATTACGTCTCTAGGTTCTACATAGTTATATCGTCTTAAAGTTTATCACATCTTTTTCTAAAAGATTTCCATTTTTACAATTCCTTTAATTTTTTAATATATTTTTATAAGATTTTAACTATTCGTCAAATGTGTTCTCAACTATTTTTTTATTTTGCGTATGTAGATATCATACACTTTAGAAATATCCAACTCATGACTTATAATTAATAAAATGTCTGAATTTTAAACGAGTTCAAAAATTCAAAAAAACTTTTAAGGATTTAAAGAAACTTTTCGTGATTAATGTGATTCTGAAATAGTTTTGTGAAATTTCAAAAAGTTTTGGATTGTTAGTTTCAACCATCTTGTTACCTCAATCACTGGTTCTGTTTTTCTTTTTCCTTTTTTTCTTTTTTTTTCACTTCCTAAAAATGATTTACTTTTTTACGATGAAGCAATTTTTTGGTTTCTAAAATATGCACTTTTGTCTTATTAGGTTTTACGGCAGAGCTACTGTATTCTTTAAAGCAAGAAAATCAGAGAATATTTTTTTCCTCTAAAAGAAAAAGACTCATTCATCCATCACTGTCAAAAGCTATTTTGTGACACCAGTAGCTTTATCAGAGATCGCGGAGAAAAACAAGAATAACCAGTCCATTATTTTCTTACTTTCATCTTTGATCGTTTTCTTATATTTTTCAAGTGGCGATAATTTTTTAAAAGAAATAAGACATGACTTCAGCAGAAATAGATAAATTCTGTAATTTAAATGCAATGGAATTTTTTTCAATATTTCTAAAGTATGCTGTTTTGATGCATATGTTATACAATTTGAGTATTTACTGCAGTAATTTTAAATCTTAATCTGATTCTTAATTTTATTCTTAACATCGTTTAATTCTTATTTTTTCTTTCTACATTTTCTGGAAAATGTAAGATAAGATTTCATTAAAAAAT
Source organism: Parasteatoda tepidariorum (assembly GCF_982258835.1). Classification (NCBI taxonomy): domain Eukaryota; kingdom Metazoa; phylum Arthropoda; class Arachnida; order Araneae; family Theridiidae; genus Parasteatoda; species Parasteatoda tepidariorum. The sequence continues at coordinate 57,799,586 of NC_141765.1, forward strand.
CAGCTCAATTCAAAAACGTATGTTTTAGTAACTCGTTTTTTTAATTATTTGCTTATATGCGCAATATTTTTTCAGTGTTTTGCATATCAACAAATATATGCAGTTTCTATAATTACTTACATTTTGAGCATTTCATTATATTGTATTTAAAGACCGACAATAAAGGAATATTGTTTGGTAACTTAAATATCAGTAATTTTTAGAGCCTCTTGCCGTCCGGGTAACCGTGCGCCGGTGGGCCGTGGTCCTCCTATTCATGCAATGCAAATGCGGGTTAGTTCAATCAAAATGTCCTCCACGAATTCAAATTTTCTCCTAATACTTGATCCAAGAGTTCCCTTGTATTCTGGGTTCTGTTCAAAATTACATGACTACGGAGTTGAACATTAATAGCTGTAAATCTAAAATATTGGGTCAGTTGTTCAACGACGGATATGAAATAAAATAAAATATCTGCAATTTTAATGTAATTGCGGATATATATATATATATATATATATATATATATATATATATATATATATATATATATATATATTTATATATATATATATATTTATATATATATATATATATATATATATATATATATATATATATATATATATATATATATATATTTATATATATATATATATATATATATATATATATATATATATATATATATATATATATATATATATATATATATATATATATATATATATATATATATATATATATATATATATATATATATATATATTTATATATAAACTTATATATATATAAAAACTTATATATATATATATATACATATATACTTTAAAGCTAAAATTATCTCCTTTATATTGTTCAATTGCTTTCTTTTGATATGTAACATAAATTTGTTAAAAATCATGTTTCGGTTAAAGTTAATCATAACTCTTAAAATAGATATGACTTATAAATTAATATTGTTTAAAAAAATTTAATTTCCTGAATGGATTTATCCGTTAAACATGTGATTTCTTATGTCACTTCAACTGATTATAGTCCAATAACAGCTTTTTTTCAGTGATTTTTCTTCTTTGTATACAGCAATCAAAGAAATTCTATTGTAGTAAGCTAACCATGTTACAATTAGGAAAATTTAAGTTGATAAAACGTAAGTTATAATTAAGAAAAACTAACTTGTAAACATTAGAGATAGAAGAACGATTACCTAATTGAATTTGGCAATATTCGAATTAAAGATCAAACAAGCCTTAAAAATTAAAGTCTTACCCTTCTTTTTGTAAGTTTTAAATTATATATGCCATTGTATTTTAACTTATGTACGAAGAAAGGATACAAACATCAATTTATGACACGTATTGTTAAAAATTTTAATTATTAAAGTTATAACTTTAGTAAAAGCGTCTAGATAAATTTTAATCAAAATTTTAACACATTTGAAGACCGAAGGGGAAGAAAAGATTACGTCAATTTTTAGCAACAATTGGATCAACATCTGTTACATTTAGAGAATTTCTAAGTTTTGACAACGTGGAAAATTGGTTCTCCCCGGCAGTTATTACACTTTGGGACATGTTGGGTAAAAACGGTTCCTATCCACACGTAGACAAGCAAATTTTCAAATTTTATTTTTTCTCAGCATAGAAAAAATTTTAGTTTTGTTTTGAATTTTTTGGAACATAAGAAAAAAATCCTTTTAATATTCAAGTGTAATTTTTGTTTTAATGATTTCAATTGTGTGATTTCAACCATGGACAAAAACCATTTTTCCCTCTTGGTCTTCATTCATTATGCCAGATATTTCTAACACTTTGATTCAATGATAAAAGTTTCATTCGTTGTTTCAATAATCTAGCTCTTAGTATTGCTGTAAACAAATATATTTTAAGAATTTTATATTTTCGGGTGACATCGGCAATTTTGATTTTTGTTTATCTGACTAAATAACGAAATAGTATTTTTTAGAAGAAAAAGTATTTTTGGAATGTAACTGGAGTTGTTTCGACATGAGGTCTCAGATTAGATTCACCATTTAAAATTTTTATGATTCGATATTTCATTTAGAGTTTTCAAAGATATACATTGTATATAAATACATTAAATCTATTTTACTATTTTTTATAAAACCACTTTTTGGAATATATTCGAATTCCAAAATTCTTACATTTTACAAATGGAATTCTTTTAATTTGCCTTCTACACACGGAATTTTAATCATAATGAATATAATTTCAAAATATTTAAACTTTAAGTGAAAATTTTTAAGCGTTGTATCAAATTTGAATTAAGTATTTAATACATTTCAAAAAAAAGCTAAAAAAAAAAAGCATAAGTTTACAAATTTGGTACTTAAAGTAATTAAACGCTTTGGTTTGTGTAAAAAGAAGCAACGGTTATAAATATTTTGAACATAATTTAAAAGCCTGAAAGTGAAAAAAAAAACTGTCTTCAAAAAGGCAAGGCAATTTGATAGTAATTTCATTATTTTGATAAATTTTACTTTTTACCTGACTGACAAACTCAGTTGGAAAAAAAATATCCTTTTTATAGTAATTATCTTGGAAGCACATCCTTGGTGGTATCTGATTACTTGAGCGTCCAATCAAAATAGGGGTCACAAACTCTTCTTCAAATTTCTGTTCTCTTTAACTTTTTCAGCATTTTTAATGTCATTTTTAAATTTTGTTGAATAGAATTCCAGAAGTATTTTTCCGAGAGGTCAAATTTTATACTTAAGTAAAGAACTTTTCAAAGAGAAACAAACGTGAAAGTATTATTTAAGAAATATAATTTAAGAAATGCTAATAAAATTTATAAAAATATTCATAACGTTAAAGATAAATTCATTTTCCATTAGAATAAATGAAATATCGTAAATAAATTATAAATTCCGATTTAGGCTTGACTCAAATAGTTTTTTTTTTTCTCAAATTCTTTAAAAAAAATCTATGCTTATCGTAAAGTTCTGTATAACATCTTATTTAGATAGTTTAAGGAAAAAAATAATTACTTAATTAAAAAAGAGTTTTAAGTAGAAAATTTCCAAAGTATTAAACTAAAGCTTGAAACTTGCTAACGAATAGAAATCCCATGAACCCATTAAAATATAATATACTTTAAGTTCTATTAAAATCATGGTTTTCATATTAGCGAACGTTTTTTTATGCGCATGTTATCACGTTTTCAATTCCAGTTTACAGATGATTTAGAAAAGTAATATTGGTCTAGGTAAAATTTTAAACATTTCCAGCGCAAAAAATAATGATGTACAGTTTATTACTTTGTTTGTATTAAAGAAAAAGTCCAGATAAAAATGGCGTCGTTTACCACATTTTTTACTGTTTAAAATAAACATTACTATTATCAATTATTAATAATGTTTTTACTCATTAAATAATTTTAATTTGTTCACTGTTAGAATTTTCATTCAAAAATTATGTTAGAATAACCGACAGCAGTCTGTCCATCCAAATAACCGTAAAGCTTAAGGAAAAGAAAATGTTTTACCTTTATTGAATTGAAACCGTTACAGCCAGTGTGGTTAAAAAAAGCATGAATACAAAACTCTACGGTTTGCAAATATTACAACTAGCCTGGTTTCAAAACCATAAAAAATAAATTTAACTGGACATAGGAGCTATGGTTTTCGTTAAATAATGGAAATTGGAGTTAGGTTGTGGTTTAGTTGTGTTTTATCAAGAGCAAATATTGTAGTGTCAACGCTGGGACTTGAACTTCCGTTCTATCAGTCTTGAGATTGACAGATTAGCCTTCTCGGCCATTATATGTAACCAGCTGCAATGAACTAATTGGCTTCATTAGATGGGCCTAGTTGGCGCGATAAAACTGTGGTTGCTTATTCTTATTAGGCGAAAACAGTTAATAAACGGTTGTTTTCATGGTTAACAGTTTAAACATCATCTTATTTCTGGCTATTTGACTGCTTTGTTTAACCTCTCCATTACCTCGGTCCACCTTTGTCAATCTTCGCTTCTAAAATAACGCTATAAGAAAATTTATAATCTTAGCTTTACTAAAATGTTCGTGGATATTCTATAATTCCGCTATAAATTCAGAACATATAAGTTATTTGAATATAAATCCACATGAACAGAAGTGATTTTTGAAAAATGATGCTAAATCCACATGCTCGAAAATGTAACTAATTTTAAATATTATATAATTTAGTTATTTTGAAATTAATTTTTTGCTTACGACTTCGTATCACTTAGTTCTGTATAAAGCTTTTAAATTTGTTTTTACCTAAAACTTTTATTACTTTTACTTTTAAATATTTAAAAATAACAGAGTCAGGAACGTGCAGGTATAGGTATGCTTACCTTTGCGCGTGAGATGAAATTTATTACATTGTTGTAATCAAGTGAAATCTCATAGTATTATAAGTATTCAATATTATTTCTGTATAGTAATATTTTTATGAGCATTTTAAACAAATGTGCTATATTAAGTGCACAAAAATATGGGCCACTTTGAACAACTTTTGATCTAATAATCGGATCTTCATGTTCTAAGGCTCAATCTTAATGTCTCGAGAGGGTATCCTCAAATATGTTAACTAAGATGATATTTTCAGTAGCAAAATCAGATTATGTCATGTAAGCACTTATTAATTAGCATGCTTGAAATCACTGCCTCTGGTCATTAAGACTGAGTAATCTGGTCATTAAGAATGAGACTCGATCATTAGATCAAAAGTTACTTAGGCTGGTCAGTTAGATACCTTTCAATAATAATTTATTTTGCGCCATTTGCATAACTGAAACAGTTTGCAAACTGATATTTCATGCAGTAATGCATTGGTATTGCATCGCTTTGTAAGAAAAAAAATCGCATTTTTTGAAATTTCTTTCTTTTCTAAATAATAATCATCACTGTATTTAAATAGACCTTAATGTAACATTATGTATGTTTGTTCCTACTTAGGTGCAATTTATTATTTGAAATATTTTTATTATTTTACTTAGTTAAATCCTGAGGACCACGTATGTGAAGCTAAAAATATTAAATCCCTGGCAGTATAATTAGTATTTTGTTTATCTTATTATGAAGTATGGAAGTGAAACATAAATTAAGAACTGAAAAAAAAATATTGCTATATTCCTTTATACTTCAGTAGTGAAGAGGTTAAATATAGCAAATAACAATTAAACAAATTGTTATTTAACCACTTTTTCCAAGAAATTTCTGACAGTGCAGTACAATTTCGTACAAAAAAATTTAAATGGATCTAAATATGATATTTTGTCTTACTTCAAAACATGACTCAATCAGTATTGAAGCGTTTAACTAGATATTTTTTCTGCATTAGAAATATTTATAGAAATTTACAATGACAAAATTAAAAATTATTGTATTGCCTTAAAATAATAATTATTATAGTCATTTTTGAGTAAATGGGTTTACTTTTTACAGGAAATTATTAAATGCATCTACTGAGGTTACAGACTTTCCATACTTAATTGTAAACACAATACTGTAAGAATAAAACGAACAGAAAAAGAGTTTGATGATCCTTCGTTGAAGCCTTACTTCATGTTAATAGTTTTAGCTTCACCTCATTAAGACTGTAGCACAAATATCCTAAAAAGAAATTTTCGTCTCAACAAGCAGAAGCGTAACGCAAATAACGTAAATTTTAGCTTTTGATCATACATCATCCCCTTAGTAAACACTCTAAAGATCGATATCACTCTAGCAGAGTGAAGTCTCATCCTAAGTCACGTGGCTACAGTGCAAAGGATATCTTAGAAATAGTGCTATACATTCCGCACCGTGACTAGACTGCCATGTGCCAGCTGCATATAGCTAACTGAAGACCCTCTGTTTGATTAAGATTGATTCACAAGCTCATATAGACAGGGAGCTTTATAAAAGGCAGAAAAGCTCCCATATAGATGTCATATAAACGAAAAACGTTTCTCCCTTGATTTTTTAGCAATTAAGAAATCAGATACATCTTTATCTATTTCCGTTGTCATTAAAAAATAGTAATAAGTTTCAGTTTTAGTTCCTAGACGTCAAGAAAACCTAAAAATGCAATGTCAGTATTCTTTTTAATTCCATGTTGTACATATTTTTAAAAGACAGTGGGAATAAATAAAATAATTGTACATTTTATTCTACAATTCCTTATTTTCTATGCTGAAGACATCAGAAATTAAAATTTCATTTAACTAATATATATATACCCACAAAGTTGAAAACATGATACTGCCTATAGCTATACTACAGTAAATCATTTTCGATTAAACTTTAGAAATTTAATCATGATAATAATTACATTATTGGGTAAGTATAGAAAGATTGCTTAAATCGTATCACTTTTCACATTTAAATTTTTATCGGTAACAAATCACTGAAAATTACATTTGAAATAGTTTAATTACAATCTATAGTTATTTAACTATTTATATTTTTTTGTTAATAATATTTGAGCAGAAAGCACTGAATATGAATTATTTCAGCAAGGTTTGCAAGTGGTACGATTTAGGAAACCAGTTGCCTAATTCGTACCACCTTCTTGTTAAATCGTATCAATCTCAAAAATATTGAACATCCATGATAAGATGCATTAGTAGAAAATTTATTACTCAAAATAATTTTAATAGGGTATATATATATATTTTTAACTGTTACAAGTACAACATCAGCATTATAAGTCTTTAAAATGTTAATGCAACGTGGTGTTACGTGTTAATAGATATAAGCTTGACTCTTATAAGTATTGATGGCTTATTGGGATCCATAACCAACTTTCTTCTTCTCATTTTTCTTCGTGGGTACTAGAATTGGGGAAATTGGTTCAAAAAAACCCTTCACTTGACTAACAAGAAAGCTCATCGCTTTTATTTAAATAAAGAAAATAAATATCAGCATAAAAATACTAAATCTCATTCAATTTAGTAAAATAGTTAAGTTTCTTTTCGAAAAATTCGTGTATACATAGGGGTTTTCGGCTGTCGAAAAAAGATTGTCGCAACAGAGTAGTTAAATCATTTTAATCAGAGTTCTCAATTGCAGCAGTCTTATTATAACCTTCACTGACAAGATGGAAAAAATTTGTATTGGGTGATAGTTAGTCCAGAAATAGTTCTCAATTACTTTTTGACAGTTTGGGTGTAGTACAGTTAAAATAGCTTGAAATTCGACCTGTTAACTAGTTGAAGATGATAGTTTGCTCCTAAATCGAAGAAAACATGATTTAGGACTGGACATGAGGTACGATTTAGGCAACTACGTAAGGTGTTGAAGAAAGTGTTATGTCTAGCATCAAACAATAGTTAGTTAGCAAAGAAGCAAGTAGAGCATAGCAAAATAAGTTACTTAACATTTATGTGATACATTTAATAAGCTCTACATTATTTTAGGTTATGCAATATCTATGCAGGATGTTCAAAAACTACGCTGAAATCTTGTAAAGACGATTAATTTTAATAAAAAATAAACGCTTTATAGTAAACAGAGACTTGTTTTGCCTGCATGGCTTACATATAGAAATAAAATTTCTAATTTATCCGTATGCAATACTTCCTTATAAATTATAGATGGTATGATTTGGGAAAGGTACGATTTAGGTAACTTTCCTTTATTTACATCTACTGTCGCTTAAATTTTCTTTTCATTTGAATAAAAGAGTTATTTTGTATTCTAATTTCAGACCTGGTAAAGACAAATTTAGCTTCTGTTCTCGAATCTCCAAACTGATTAACTAGTTCAGTTTACTTTAAATTTCACCTAAATTTTATTTAAATAAGCACTTTCTACATAGGCTTAATAAGCACTCATTAGCATGCCTGTGCATAAACTTGATATGCATCATTTTATAATTTATAGCCACTGAAAAAATCTTGAACTGCTGTTTTTGGTCATTTCTACCAATTCAGACCTTAGCTTAAAATGATCTAGAAATTGTAATTATTCTAATTTTCCAATATATTGTTTATAAAGCAATCACTATTCGAAGTTAACATTTTTCCTCTCATACATATTACGTTATAATTTTCTTAGTTATAAGTTTTTTAACGTTAGTTGTAAGACTAACCTGAATTTGGAATTCATGAACCCCAAAATTTAGTCTCATAAATAAAATAATCATTCGCAAAAATACGCACATTGATGCTAATACTATAATTACATAAATACGCTATTTTTCCTATTTCGAAAACAATTGAAATTATCAGAAAATAACCATTAAATGAAATAGTCCAGTAAACAAGCTGCAAACAGGGAGAAAGAAAATGCAAATTTTTTGCAATATATTAACTGTATTATTTAACTATTACTTTTTATTATTTACTTATTCAAAAAAGATATCAAATTAGTACAGTATTAAAAAAATAATTTAAAATAAACGTTTTTAGTAAGCATTACTAAGTTTCTGACATAAAGAAATTTTAAATGTGATAGGGAAATTTTCTCTCCCGAACTATATTTTTTGTAGTGTTCAAGTTTTTGTGAAATTAATTATGTATTGTTGTCTTAAAAATATACACTTGCAAGAAAATATAAATGGCAATGGAAATTCTTTTTCGATTTTGTGTCGGGAGAAAATAAATATATCAATTTAAAAGACGTTGAAAAAAAATTCCTAACATAAATTAATATTAATTCCAAAATTTATTTAAGTATAAAAATTCAAACACTTTTATCTAACTGTACACCTAACCTACGACGAATTTACAATGAAATCATCGTTAATTTCAGTATAATGTGTTTTGCAGTCACCCTAAAGTACAGTCACTAATATTTTTGAGTACACTTAAAATTTCTTAATTCTATTAAGGGACAAAAGAACTTCTTTTCATTTAAAAAGATGCACACTGAAGTGCATAAAGACACGCATCTCCACTTAAAAAATTGCTTAAGTATGCTTAAAAACTCCACTGGAGTACATTTAGAAAGAAATATTATTTACTAAATTTATAACTTAAATCGTAAAAAGCAACAAAATGTTACAAGAAGATATTTTCTCATAACATTGCCTGTTATCCCCAAGTTAAAATTCTTAAAAATATTTTATGCGTTATTATTATTATTAAACACCATAAATTGAATAGAAAATTCCTCAAATAACCCCATTTGAATATATTTTGTTGTATAAGAAATAATTGAAAAGTTTTTAAAATTTAGAAGCAGAAGAAAATTAAAATCCAAAATTAAATAAGTAATTAAAAGACTCCATGCTAAAACATTTGTTAAATGTTGCTAAATTTCTAAATTTTATCATATTAAAAAAGCAAAGAATTTAACATAACTCTTCCTCTGATTACAAACTAATACATTTATTTTGAAATCTTTAAAGCAATCAATACGATGAACCATACAGTTTAAATTTTCTGTAGTTAAATTTATAAATTGTATGTGGTGTTGAGTTGCATAAAGTATTTTTATTACTGTAAAAAAAATTTTTTTATTGTAAGCAAAAATCATTTCAATTTGCGCATCTTTAATAATGAGATATTTACTTTAAAAGTTAACATAGTTAACTTCGATTTACGTTTACTCACAACATTGGCACATAAACCATAAATAACGATAATGGTAAGCTGAATCATACCCTCCATGAGATTTTTAACATATACTGTGGAAAAAAATACTGAAATTTTACGGTTATTGTACCGGCTCTAAGTTACCAACACTGTATTTTAAATAATTCGAGTACACTGTAAAAAATTCCGAATCAAACTGTGGTAAAAAGTACCATTCTGGGTGCAACAGCCGTAAAATTAATTTTACCATAAAATCCACTTTTACTGTAAAATTTCATACTATATATTTTACAATAATAAGTATTTAACTACAGTGATTCGGTGACTTTACAATAAGTATTACTATAAAATTTACAGTACATCAGATATTTTGTTCTGTAAATTTCCCGGAAAATGGGTAATAATATAAGGAAAAAATACCTGCACTCTGGGTGCTGTACATCTTACCGTAATATGATCCGAAATATTTTACAGTGTGAAAAAGGGTTAGTGCAAAACCACTCTGTCATAGCTAGAATTCGAATCCGAAGAATATGCTTAACAAATTTCTAAGTGTATGTACTTTTATTTAATTTTCCATCATAAAAATATAATTTAAACTATAAACTGCAATACGTTTACATTTTAAAAGACATGTTATAATAAACCAAATTTTTCAATTTTAACTTTACACTATGAAAAGACTAGAAAAATTATATCTTACGTGTGATATAAAATAATTTAGTTCTTTTCTTTTGCAAATGATAATTATTTATTTAAAAATATTATCTAAATGTTATTAATATAAATACGTAATTATTATTAAAAATATAACTTCATTATGCTTTGAAGATTTCGATTGGTCAAGAAACTTGTATAATAGAAAGATTGCTAACATACATTAAACCAAATTAATTTCCAAAGTTCAACCAATAGAGATTTATAATTCAATTGATCCCTATATCTTTGTTGACACGTTACTGTTTGCACAACAGCTCAAGCTTTTAATTTGTTTAATTTGGTTTTAATTTTCGCTTTTAAATCCAGGCCTCCATCTCACATTCTTTACTTAAAAGTCGTATTGGCTTCCTTAGATGGTAATGTTTACTCTGCAAATATTTGACAAAGAAGAATTGTGAAACAGGTTGTTGAAAATGCATCGTAGATTTTATATATCTTAATCAATTATTTTATTTTTTTCCTTCTTACTGTCTTCTTCAACCGATTTATTTGATCATTATACAAACTTCTTACTGGGCAAACTAAACCTCTTTTTATTTCTCATTTAAAGAGAGAGAGAAATCTGTAAATTAAATTTAAGTCAATTGGCTTTCGTAGGAGAATGCCAGGCGATTGTATCTTAATACCGAGTCGTTTTTCTAATTCAGTTTGCCTTCGACTAAAATCGTATCCCGACTTAGTCTATTGCATGAACATGCAACCCCCTTTAACTTTAATCGATACTAGTATTGTAACTGCAGGATTGTTTCATTATAGTACTTATTCCGATAGAGAAGCTTTTCTTTCGGTAATCGCGTCTATTTTTGTTTTTATTCTTCCTCGATAAAAGAAAAGGGTAACCACAGCTTTATGATTCTTTAAACGCTAGAACTGCAGAAGAATATAAAAGAGATTAATTTTATTCAAACCAGAAAGAAATATTCTTTATATAGTTTTTTGTGCAATTTTTAAGCAGAATATGTGAATAATTGAAAATTTATTTATTAATTGTAGCACTTATTTTATTTAAAAAATATTTTTAAAAGAACTTTTAGTAATATATTTTAAAACGGCATTAGAACACGGAGATAAAAATTGGTTAAATTATTATATGGTAATGACATTTGAAAAAAAACATATTTCCATTTACTAAAACCAAAATACAAAATATCTGAAACAACGGTTTACACGAAAGACAAGTTTTTCAAAATTATAGTTTTATAGTTTTCTTGCCATGCTCTAAGTTATCATGATAAAATTTTTAGTTTCACCACGCCTACTAAACGTTATCACAAATTATAAAACTTTATTTCAATTTTAATTTTATGAAAATCATTAGCAAAGTGTTTTAGTAAAAATTAGATTAATTTGTTTCCCTAGAGACAGAAATACGATTAATTTTACCATATTTTGGTCGTTTTGAACATATTTTTTTTCTTAGTGTGTTATTAACGGCATTTATTAAGGAAAATCAATCATATTTTATTATTTATTTCAAACAGTAAAACAAAGTTATTTTTCTTTATCTTGCACTGCACTGTTTTCTAAGACTTAAAACATGACTGACTTTGTTTCAAAAGCTAAATTAAATGTGCATTCATTTTATAAATCCACATTTGTTTAAAAAATTAAAAAATAGACCGTTTTTTAAAGAAAATAAATCTTAACTATGAAGGCTTTTTTTTCAATAAACTAAAGGTTTGTTGGTATACTTTCAATGCATTAAATATATAGTGGCCTTTTTAGGAGCTAAAATACGATGGTTTTTACTCAAAAACTGAAAGAATGATGGCAAGAGTTAATTTCAGAAAATAAAAGTTGTGCTAAAACTTGTTTATTAGGCTCAAAATTAAAACTAAAAAAAATGACCTAACAATGGTAAGAAAAGATTTGTACAAATAGAAATACGTGATCAAAAAGTATTAAGACATCTATATCGAAAGAAATGCTTCCCTATAGAAAATATAATAAAATCTATTAAACTATACCATTTGTATTTTTCTGAAGACAAGATATTGCAAAAGTAATAAGGAAAGCCATACTTCAATATCTCCATCGCAGAACAGAAAATGATTTTTTGCGTTCCTTTCTACGGTGCTTACAATTCTGATTTCAATTTTGAATTTAACTATATCTGTAGACGATATAAAAATCATATGTATGTAAAAGTAATATAAAATGCTTGGAACTAGGCGAAGGGAAAATAAGCTAATCTAATAACAAAAGCTAATATTTTATTTATAGCATATTTATCATAATCGCTAGACTTGTTGTTCTGAAAAATTGAGATAGCAAGTCTAATTTAAAATCAAACTAGTTTGTAACTTATCAGAATAGTTTGTCAAATTTTTTTTTATCTAGTACGCATTCATATAATTTTAAAAGCAATGTATTTTATTTATTTGAATAAAGCGATGAATGCAAAAATTTTATCTCATCTATCTCTTTAGTCTGTTATTGAAGAAAAGTTTATTTATGCAGTACATAATAATGCTAGTTTTAAAGCAATATATCATACTTAATTTGTTAAAACAACAAATCGAAAAGCACAAACTTAAACATTTAAGTACAATTTACTTATATAATTTTTCTATCATTTTCTTTTCTAAACTAAGCATTTTTGTCGTAATTATAACTTATTTCCTAAAATTATATTTAAATATAATTTTCACTGGTTCCGTACACTGAGAAAAAAAATATTGTCAAAACTACCAGAATATGGTAAAAGTTACCATATTTCTGGCTCTATTGTAGCATCAAAAAGACCGGTAGTTTCTACCGAAGTGTTTTAGTAATGATTTTGGTAAAATTAACTATAAAATATGAGGGTGGTGAAATTTGGCAACTTTATCATGATATCTTTGAGCCTGGCATGAAGATAATTTATTCCGTTAAATTTAATTTTCAATTTTGTATTTTTCACTAAATGTGTGGTAATAAGAACTATAATCTTGAAAACCCAAATTTCCGGTGAATTGTTATCATATTAGCGGAAAAATTGAATGATTTAAATACCGTATATTTTGGTTTCATAAACCATTTGGTTTAATAAACCATGATTTTTTTACCGGAAATGTCATTAAAATGCACTTCGTTAATTTAACCAGGGTTTTTTTTTCTCCTTGTAGTTTAATAATCTCCTTGTAGTCTCCTGTTTCTTAATAATAAACATATATTTTATGAAATACTATATCACGCAATTTTTCTGTAAATAGTTTAATACGTTCTTTTCATCTATTCTTTACATTAAAAATGTGATTTTTGTACCAACTTTTTCTTAAGCATATTAAACCATATCGCTTTTTGAAACACAACAGCTTTATATATCTTTTATCAAAAAATATATTCTGATAAATAATAATGCTTAAAATGTTTAAAATTTTACAAATTTCTTTTCCACATTATGTTTTGAAGAAAATTTAATTATTTATGAAATAATGTGACGTTTTCACACTTTTTTTTAATTTTTAAATTTAAAAAACATGTTTATCATAAGATGAAGTATTCTAATTATCGCTTAAAAACCAGATAAAATATTGTGAAAGTACTTTTGCTAGTTTTAACTATATTTAGTTACAATTCAAAACTACTATTTGTCATAACAAGAGCTGCTGTTATCTACATCGAAATTATTAAGCAATTTATTCACAACATATTGATAATTTTCAGAATATTTCATTGTAATTTTTTTCAGTTGATAAATAAAAAGATTATGTGATACATCCTCTATTATAGTGATATACTGATAAATTTCTAAATATTGAAATACTCGTACTCTTATACATAAAATTAATTTTCAAAATCTTAACACTACACGTTTTTCTTAGATTGCTTTATTTTTATAATAGTAAATATACAAATACTTATCATGATAAATGTATAAGTTCTTTGGCAGTTTTCAATGATAGTGACAAACTGATAATTTGAAAAATTGAAATATAATATTCGTAATTCTAAAAGAATATTCCTTTTTTATGTACAAAAATTGGACATTTTTCAACGGTTGATTCATTCTAATAACAATTGATAAAAATCTTACATATCTATAAGTTTTCCATAAATTCTCCATAATAGTAATATACTGATAACTTTCTAAATATTGCAATACTCGTATTCTTGAAAATAAAATTTATTTTCGAAATATTAATTTTTTGATAGATTGCTTCATTTTAATATCAGTCGATAAGAGTATATTTTCCATGATAGATGTATACGTTTTTTTGGCAATTCTCAATAATAAAGACAAACTGATTATTTTCTAAAAATTGCAATATAATATTCGTAATTTTAAGACGAATATTCCTTTTTAAAGTACAAAAACTAGACAGTTTTCAACGGTTGATTCATTCTAATAACAGAGAATAAAAGAATAACTTCCATGATATATGTATAAGTTTTTCTGCGCAATTCTCTGTAATAGTGACAGAGATTAATTTTCAACTCCGTAACGATACCCTGCTGTCCCTTAAGAAAAATTGCGAATGTATAAATTCAAATATTTTTCTTCGGAATTTCGCAGCTTAAGCCAAGTTTTCTGAGAAAAAAATTAGCCAGCAGTCTGGCAAGATCATCCATTCATATCTCCCACCCAACAACTAAACTCCAACCCCGCTGTGAAGGAGGTTATTGCAACTCAACTTTCTTATTCAAAATGTGCGAGGGAAAAATAAAGCTAAGAAGGGAAAATTTCACTGAATGGGAGCAAAGTGCTCTCTAAGCTCGCTCACTGAATGTCGAACAAAACCACGGTGAAGTCCATATGCAGATCCTTTTTTATTTTACTGATTTATCAGATTTTTTCCCTTTTTTTCTCTTCTGCACTTAGGATGTGAAGTGGCTGAAGAATTGATTTTTTTTACTCTTCATTCAAGTTCTCTAGCTCACCTTTCTCCTATTTGAATACTCCGAAGCACTTTTTAAGAAGTTGAGAATATATCGTTTCGTTGCTGGAGTCACGAAAAAAAATATGAAATTCCCTAAATAAAATAAAATCCCTTGATCGTAACGAGACCAAGGAACGATCTTACCTGTGAAAGCGAAAATAGAAAATGAAATTCAGATGTAAAAGGGAAAAAGACACTGTCGAAATCGTCTTTTTCTTAACTTCGTAGGATTCAAGGACGCAGAATGAAAGAGTGACTCAATGCAAGTACTCCTTGTGGAAAAGTCATGACTTCCTAAATTTAAAAATGTAAATTTTGTGGTTAAAGGAAATATTGTATGGAGTCGAATTTTAGGGAAGGATAAGATATTGACTCATTTTCTTTATTTCGATTTCCAAAAATAGTTACAGTTTGCTTCGTTACACCAGATAGCAATAGCCAAACATTTGATTTTACAATCATCTCCCAGACAGCAAAGAAGTATCTCTCTTTTAACATATACTTGTTATAAACTTATTTTTTCATGCCAAAATGTAATATTTATATTGTGAGGTGCACAGTGAGTATGTTAAGAAACGAAACCCAACTATTATGCTTTTTTATGCATATTGTTCGTAATTAGTTAATAGTGTCAATTTTTAGAAATTAAGCAGTTTCAAAAACGAATTGAACTGGAAAAAAATGTGAAGAGACAGATTAGGAAAAAAAATATGAACTTTGTTTCTTTTTTAATAATAACCTGTTATCGCTTTTGATATTCAAAATCATCTTTTTTCATAAGAATAAGATTCCAAAAATTTTCATCTTTTACGTTAGAACTCAAAAGAGATTACTCTTTATGATCGAACCATTACAAATCTTTATAGCTGTCAATCTTTATAGCTGTCTTATTTTCTGAATTTTTAATTTTTCATATTATTAGCCAGTTCAATTATTGAGCTATATGGTAAGGAATAAAATTTTCGAAAACATTTTAACTCCGTCTGTTTTTTTAGAAACTTTAAAAGTAACTGAAGATATACAGATTTCGTTTATAACGTGTTTCATATGCGTACCATCAATGACTATCATGTGGAGCAGACAAATAGCAAATTTTTGCAAAACTCACTTTGACAGAGGAGACATAGAATCTATACATTACCTCAATGAATGACAGATGAGTTAAGTTCAGCAATGGTTTTGGGGATAAGTTGGCCAACTTTGCACTAATTAGCACCTCAAGAAGGAGTTACAGGGTTTCGAGTCAAGAAAGTTTAAGATAAGAGGGGAATCAGATTCAAGTTTAGGGATAAGGTAGACTTGACGATTTATACACACATACCAGAAATTAAACAAATGCATTAAAAGTTTGCTAGCTAAAAAACAACACTCTAACCTCCAACATGAATCGTATTCAATAGCGATGTTTTAAGTGAAACTCGTTAATGGCTCAAATATCATCGATTTTTTCTTCAAATAAATCATTAATTGTAATTCTATTTATAAACGACGTGTAAAAAAATTATGTTAACACAATATAAATTTTACATTACTGTGATTAGCGTTGTAGAAAAGTACGATATTTGTTATAAAATCTTTTGGAGATAAAACATTTGGTGCCGTTCTGTTGTACAAGGTTTCTACACGCATAAGATGGCGAAATTAATTACATTCATGTTGAAATTATGTTCATGTCGAAAATAGTTACAGTTTCTAGTACAAGGGAACTTCATCATATATATATATATATATATATATATATATATATATATATATATATATATATATATATATATATATATATATATATATATATATATATATATATATATATATATATATATATATAAAGAGAGAGATGCACTTCAGAAATGTTTTTCTATTCATAATCAAAAACAAAATCAGCATAAAGAATAATCTACGTAGCATTTTTAAAAAAAAGCTAATGAAGATGTACAGTTGCATTAAAAAATATAAAAATAAAAATGAATAAGTAAATAAATATTAAATTCAGAATTTAATTTCAAGCTCGATCATGAAACGAAAATAATAACCTAGAGCATGTAATTACTTTCTTACAATATTTTATCCCAACTTATTTTCCTACTGTTGACCAATGTAATATCGTGTTTAAAGGCAACTTTAACTGATTTTTCATTACGGTTGCTTCAGTTCCTAATGAACTCAACTTGACATGCAACAAGATTTCCCTATCTCAACTATATAATTTTCTTGTTAATTAATAACTTGTTTTCTTTCATATTCTTTTATCTCTAATGCTTATATTTGTATACGTAAGACGTTGCTATAGAGATTATTCGGATAAATTTGAAGCTATTTACACTCCCCCTTAGAAAACCGCACAATTGGTTTATGACGCTTCGCTCATTATGGGTATTGCGGCTTGTTAGTAGGTTGTTGTCATAGTAACCCTTCAAATATAGAAATACTAGCAAGTCTAAATACCAAATATGGTAAGATAATTGAATTTGACACGGTATTGACACGGAGTACTTTACATGAAAATAGGTAAATCAACATAATAATGATGCACAATATTAATGTTGATAATGGATGACGTGTCGTATTTGAATTCATATGTTAAGAAATATTGAAATAGGAATTAGAACGCTACACGTCTGATTTATAAAATCTAATATGCGAATTTAAACAAAGGTTCATCTTTCAACATCAAAATAAAGAAATGGTCTATTAAAACTCATTGGAAGAAATTTTCATTAAAAAATATATTCTAAATTTCTATTAACATTGTGATAGTATAAAATCGTTTCCGCGAAGAAATATGTCATGGAAAAAATAGCATGCCAGTAAGTAATTCAATATAACATAATATCTTTTAGACTGTTTACAATAGGGGTCTAAATTTGTAACACTGTTACATAACATTTCCTGTATTAAGCTTTTTTGGCCCCTTTTTCTAATGAAGCCTTGATTATTTAATTATTCGTAATATGATTCATAATATTAAAAATTATGACTGATAGATTGTTGATCTTAAAAAACGTGTCAAGTACGAATTCATTTATCAAACATTTCTGTATTATCTATTGCATCGAAAATACTAATTAAAAGGAAAAAAACTATATTACTTTGAAAGCGAAATAAATAAATAATCCACTTAAATTTATAGGAAAATGTATATTTTTTATAGAAAAATCCTTACATCTACCTACGATGCGGCAAACAAAAATCCCACCTGTACAGAAAATTGACATGCCAATTAGTATTTCAATATAACAAATGACCTTAATAGACGTTGATATTAGAGATTTGCCGGCCAGACGGCCGAGTGGTTAGCGTGCCTGACTGCGAAGCCAATGGCTGCGGGTTCGAATCCCGCTCTGGGCATGGATATTTCTCTCTCTCCCTCTGTGTCTTGTCTTCCGTTGTTGGAATGTATGAATGTGGCCCACTCTATGAACGGGTATTTGTGGCAGTGTGGCGTGGGTAATGTTGCTCGCCTCCGTGACTTTGGTTCACAGGTGCCCACTGGGTAACGATAAATGAGCAACACTTCCGGCATCTTCTAAGGCGAAGAGCTAAAAGTTCATTTTCTGTCGTTAATAAAAATATATATATATAAGAAATTTTAATTGTAACACTAAATACGGCACGTCTTATTGCTTTTTAAATTTAAACGTGTTTGGCATCTTCCATTCTTTCAACAAAGTTTTTTTTTTAATCGGTATTAATCACAATGCGTAATTAATGTTGATAATTGATCGCAAATGATTTTAAAGT
The DNA here is from genome assembly GCF_982258835.1 of Parasteatoda tepidariorum. Lineage (NCBI taxonomy): Eukaryota > Metazoa > Arthropoda > Arachnida > Araneae > Theridiidae > Parasteatoda > Parasteatoda tepidariorum. Next base: position 57,818,397 of record NC_141765.1, read on the forward strand.
CCAAGTAACTTTGTATCATTTATCTTATCAGAAATACAAATTTAAAAAAACACCCATTCTGTGAACAAAAACCAACTAAATGAATATATACCTACTTAAACCTATTTGAATGTTTTTACATGCAAGGGAAGAGCACTTTTATCTACGTTATGACGAAGGAAAATCGTATTCGTAAAGAAAAATGCCCCAGAGACAATAACATTCCAATAAGTGATTCAATATAATAAAATACCTTCCTGTCCTTAAATATCTATGAGTATATGCTTAGATATTTGTCATCACCTTCTATTTCACCTTCTATTCTTTATTAGCTGAAATTTTCCTTTATCTGCATTCTATTTTCATTCCCATAAAAACAAATTACTCCCATATGATTTTTAAAACCTGTGTCAAATTAATTTTTTGGACTTATTTTTTTAATAATTAATTATTATGTTTATCTCATTTAAACTAATATAAAAATCTATATAACATTGATTTATTCAAAGTCGAACTGCTCTTTCATTTGAACTATTTTTTTGTTTATTTATTCTTTTTTTAAAAAAAAGGGTCAATGATTTGTTTGCTTTCGGATATCAAAATTAGAATTGTGTTAACAATAAAATGAGTCACCATATTGTAAAAGAAAAAGTGATCAACAATACCAACTGTTAAATAGCTCGATGGCATATAGTTGTCAAATGATGTGGGCAGTAGAAATAAGAAAAAAATAAAATGAGTCACCTACAATAACAGGTTTTCGAATATGTTCCTGTCTGAAGAAACTATAGTAATTTGTGATAATTCTACATTTCCTACTTATACTACTTGTTTAACACTAAAAATTTTCAAGAATAGAAAGAGGAATAATTTATTTTCTGTTATCCAAGAAACTGTAGAAAATATAAACAATTTACATGATATTTGTATTGATATATTTTATTTTTATTTCTTCCCTCTCACAAGACCCATGACCCAAATTCGGATCATAGGTTAACCCTACTTTATAAATTATTTAATGCAAAGCCTTTTTGCTTGAAAATATTTCCATTTTGAAGCCTGATTACCTCACTTTTGAAAACCAATAGTTTGAGAAACTTGTTGAAAACTTGCCTGTTCTATAAAATAAACAACTCTCAAAGTACATCGAACTCGTTATAGCGATAACGTAGATACCATGATGATTCACTCCTTAAATTAGTTTACTCTTTAAATGAAGGTCTATACAAGTTATGAAAAATAAAATCTGCAGTGAACAGAGAGAAAAAAAGTGAATACGTTAATAACATTAGATTTGAATGTTTTAAATGACAAAATAAGAAACAAAAACATACATTTTCATCACAAATTTGGATCATTAATCCTAAAAGTTAGAGGTGAATAGCCTATATAGTTAAGTCAGGAATATAGCCCAATTGTTTAGTCAGTAGACTGACATTTATGGCCAGCAATTAGTATTTATTTTCACTTTTTGTATATTTCTCTATTTCGAAGCATCATTTTTCTTTCTAATTTTTCTTATTTTGAAGGAAGTATTTGACCAATTAATTTCAAATTTTTAATTTCGTCATTTAAAATTACGTAGATAAAATTACGTACTCTATCTCAACTATATACTTGTTATGCATAACTCAACTTTCTTGTTAATTAATAACTTGTTTTCCTTCCTTTTTTCTTTCATATTTACCTCTAATGCTTATATTTGTATGCGTAAGACGTTATTATTTGTTTTACCTTACAATTCAAAAGTTTTTCAACCATTGGTAAATTTAATAAAAAATAAATCCAAATAAGTCCAAAAAATATTCTTCTACGTGTAACTATTTTTTCCCAATAATTAAAACCAAGTTCTAGTTCGTTAACAATTAATTTTTAAAGCCAACCATCCAGAAAGTCAGTTTTTATGACAACTATTGATTTTAATTCCTCAAACCAAATATAAATTGATAATTTCCTTGTTAATATCTGCTCCTTGTTACCTTAGCGTTCGTAATAAACATTCTTATTGTTTCAGATTAGCAGAAAAAGCATTAAAAATTTTGGTCAAAAATATTAAAATATATTTTACCTAGTCATTATGCCACAAAAACCAACTTTTAGAAGGCTTAACGATTCACTTTTTCTCTATGAAATAAAAAAAGCTTTTATACCAACCAATAATTTCCGATGCAGAAATAATGTCCGCAATTCACTTACTGAAGAATAACTTTTCTTTGGGGATCCAACCCGAAACAGCTACGTTCTTCAGATATGACTCTTTCATTACCTTGTAATGTTCAGCAAGATTTGGCTTTCCTATCCACCATCCATTCATATTTCCCTCATTGTTAAAGATCTTTCGTTTTGGGTTCAATGGAAAAGGGTAATTAAGCAACTATTCATGAGTCTTCCTTCAGAAGTTATCTCAGCTGAAGTTCTCCTTCACAAATGAAGGAGTTCATCAGCTGAAGGAATACAATGAGTAAAGATTATGACAACTTAAGTTAGAAGAAAAGTGAATTATTCCTATTCGAACGACGCATACGACTGATAGTTGAGAAATAATTCAACAAATGAGATTAATTCTACTGATGCTTTGAATTATTGGATTTATGACGCTTTAGATAATAATTTGTGATCAAAATTTTTGCAACTATATTTCAGTCATGTAGCTCATTTGATAGAAAATAATTAAAAAGCTTATTCACCTTTGTACAGACGTTTTTGCGTTAAACTACTTCACATAAGCGTTAAACGGAGACGAAACCCAAGAAAATTCCTTCAGATAATTCTACAAAAATTAAGAACAGTAGCATAGTTGCTTTGTTAAATTATGCCAACTAAGTGGTGTTCTCAAGCTAGTATGTACCTTATGCGTGGATTTTGTAGGTGACGAAAATATTAATCAACGTCTGGTGGTCTCTTAACTGATTTTTAAGCTTATTCAGAAAAGCACTTAAGCTTAAAGCTTATAAGAAATTTCTTGACACAATTTTAATAAAATGCATCAATTATTTATAAATAAGTCATTGTAGATAATTTATGTTAGCACTTTGGTCTTAATAAGCCAGAAAGTTCATTTTGTGTACCTTCAAAATAGTAATCTACCATTTTAAGTCAAGATTCAAATGTGGGGTCTTATTTTAAAATCATTTGAAAATTGCTTACATGAACTTAAAGAAAGAGTTTACTTTTCAACTCAACAACTTCTTTATTTTTCTTAGAAACAGGCTCTGCATATCTTTATTGTAGATTTAAAATTTATGGTTATTTAAATTTATCCTCTTTATATATATCTTGTCTTTGAATCCATCGAGATATTAATTCATTTATTTTCAGTTACACATTTTTTTTATAAACCGTAACTTAGGATGATTTAGAAAAATTTCTCTGCGATAGGACTGAATTAAGCTGCTTTTTTCATATTATTTTATTCTATTGGAATTTGTTTTAATAATTGATCTAAAAATTTAAAATTTATTATATTTCAACCAATGTTATAAATTTATTTACAAAAAAAAATAATAATTTCACAAAGCTCATAATCCAAAGTATGATATCCAAAAATAAGAGTAAAAATCTATTTTTGTATCCAATAATGTGAATCCTTACAATTTTTAGCAAACATCGCATTTCTTCTACTTCTTTTTTTTAAAGATTTTACATGAAAAACAAATGTAGCGTTTAATACCAATCTTTTAAATAATCAGCATTAAATTCAATAAGTCTTTAGACTTCATTAGAATATTTAATATTCAAGAAGTTACATGCATATGGAAATAGCTATACACACGTTAAACAAATCACGTTAATAGATCGTACATGTTAATATATCGTTTAATACCAATCTTCGTAATAATCAGCGTTAAATTCAATAAGTCTTTAGACTTCATAAGAATATTTAATATTCAAATATTCAAGAAGTTACATGCTCATAGAAGTAGCGATGGACACTCATATCCATAAATTAAGGATAATGCCAGCTTCGGCAAACAAAGTTTCCAAAACAAAGCAAATGTGACTTATTCATGAAGTCAATTTATCAAACAAAAGATAAAAAAGAAATAAAATATGGTGTATATATGATACCATTCATAAAAGCTGCTCCCTGGAGCAACTATAAAAAAAGATCTCTTTTACAAAAAATTAATATTGCATGGTTAGTAGAATGGTTAATACATTGCATTTCTCTCATGTAATGAAATTAAGTCTATGCAACACCTAAGCATGCAGAGTATCAAATTACCGAGCTGATCTATCGGAAGATAACTTCACTAAGCCAGCAATGCTCTCTGAAGTTCCAGTACACAAGTAGGAGATGATTGACAGGCTGCACCTTGTCAGCCAAGCATGCACCAAAAATGCTCTATCGGATTCAAGTCAGGTGAGGATGCTAGTTATTACATACGGGTTATATCCCCAAATTGAAGGCATTTGTTTACGATGTTTTCTCGGTAAGGACGAGCGTTATCATCCATAAACACAAATTGTGAGTCTATGGCAACCCTAAACAAACGTATTTCTTCAAAGGATACTGTATACTTTGTGCTATGTAGACTAAAGCTAAGAACAAGGTGAATAGAGCACGAAATTGGCAATATTATAGTTTCAGTTTTATAAACAAGAACCGTCCTCTGTCTCTAAACAACAGATGATGACAAAGAAAGTAAGGAGACAAAAACGCGTTAAGTAGTTCAACCAACTCATTTGGTTTTGATGATTAGACGCTGAGGAAGGATCTCGTTTATAGAACTGAATCTATAATATTTACCATTTATGCCCTTTCATTTGTGCTTTATTAATGTTGTTTTCAGCTTTAACGCATTTGTTGTTCCAGAATGATGTCCCGATAAATTTTACCTGTCATGGTTCCGACTTGAACATGCAAATCTGTTCTGAAGCCTAGTATAATTCCACCCCAAACGAGCAATCCAGCACCATCGTAATAATGTCGCCGTTCGATGATGTTGTTTTAAATTTAACGGGTAAATGGCATTCTCCATATAAAAGTTCAGCGTTTATCAGACTGCAAGCTAAACCTAGACTTGTCGGAAAACATCACACAAGCCCTCTACGTCGATGTCCACCTTACATGTTCTCCACTCGTTGGCAACAGTGGGGGAAATTCCAAGTTCTTCGTATAAAATTCGTCTGAGTACGACCATATCCAGGCGACTGAGGATTTAACCACGTAAATAAATCATCTATCCATGGTTAACAATCATAACTATTCGGTTATGGCACAGAGTAGCTTGCAGAACGCTCAGGAAATATTTTACAGCTTTGCCACCATTCCTTATAAACAGTTCTCAGCTTTACATTCTTCTTGTCTTTGGGACGTATTATTATCACATCTGGGGGGTTCCTATAATTTTCATGTCATTCGTAAATAAATATGTGATAATTCTTCAGGTGCAATTTTTTCCTTATAATTCAAATTCGGAATGGTTCTGAATTTCCCTTAATTTATGGACATAAGTTTTCTTTACACTGTCTTTGATTTAAAATTTATTTGTTAAAAAATGGAAACTTTACTATCTTTTTCAAAGAACGAACTCAGTGAGAAAGGATACCAAGAAAAAATTAAATAAAGGAAACCATTTTTCTTTCGAAAACATGTTATAGCTTTAAGCATAAAACATTTGTATAAAACGTTTATTAGATAATTTGAAAATATGGTTTTTATAGGGAAAATGTGATTTATAAATAGCCTCCTGTATAAACAGTTGTATTTTTCCACTAACCTTTTCAATAACGTAATTAAATCCAACAAAGAGAAATCAACTCAATATTTTTATATCAATAATTTATATTATAACCTTAATAGTAAAAACTTACGTGCTATTAGTGTATTTAAGGCAAACTTTTGTTATTTAATCAAAAAATGTACAAATTAACACATTTTATTTCTTAAGCAGAAACTAAATTAAGGACTCGTGCTCTAGAAAGGTATTTTTAAAAGAAAAAGAATTGTTCACTGATTGAAAGAAAAATCAGAAGAAAAAAATTGGACATAAAAAGGAAGAAGTTGGAATTGACTACCACTATTAATTATCTGGATCTTTTTTTCTGGTTGTCTTTGTAATTTAATCAAGGCCGTGTTTTTATATGTCATTAAAGTGATAAATTTCGGAAAATGAAGTTTCGCGGTATAGAAGGCTTTAGATAAAACATTGGTTAGCCAATAATGCATAATAAATGGTATTTTTTATACATAAGTGATTTCCGTACATGTAAAGCAATCTGGACGTCATATATTTTAAACTGTATGCGATAAATGAAAAAAATAGAATGAAAATAAAGTATCTTAAAAGAATTTCTTCTTTCGAAGTGTTTTCCAAAAAAATGGCAATTCTTTGAAGAACTTCTTATTTTTTAGTTGTTTATATTCAATGACTTTGAATAAATCCTTAAATTTAGCAAACATTTTATTTTATAATACTGAGATATCACCAAAAAAAAGTAAAAAATTAAACAGAGCCTTATATTTATTTGTAGCAAAAGAAATAAAACTCAATTTTGAACAATAACCACTGCTTTTCAATATCATTGACAATATTATTATTTTTGTTCAGTTTTATTTTTTAAAAAAAATATTTCGTTTTTGTTTTCATTTTCCATACATGCAGGAAAACAACATTTCACATAAGAAAATAAAAGAATTATGAAAATAAATCTTTTAAATTTGAATTCCAAACGTAATGAATTGAGATATTCTTTGATTAAATGATGACTATTTTTTTTCTTTTGTTTTGTACTTTAAATACATACTGCTATATTTTTAAAAAATTTCATGAAAAAGAGTATACAATAATAAATAATATTCAGTTTGTAGTTAATAAACATTTTTAATTTTTTTAAATGTTTAGTGTACCAAAATAGAGATTTGGGTTACCAAAAAAATTATAATTGCAACGCAGTTTTAAATAAATATCACTAAATATCACTTATTCCTGTTTCAACAATCAAAGATCTATAATTTATTTTTTTAAATAATTATAGTTATATCTTTCCTTTCTTAGGAGTGATATTTTTTTGAATGTTTTAAACCATTTCTATCTCAGAAACATTGACCAAATTATGTATTTAGATACTGATAATTAAAAATAAACTTTAGAAAAACATGAAACAATATTGATTTTTATCATACTATTACACTTATTAAAATCACAATTCAAGCCAAAACATATTGATTTTAAAAATAATATCTTCAGTTCTAAAAAGTAAATTATTCTAATATGCTATAAATACAAAAAATCATAATTCCAAAGCATATTTTTTCACGATGGTCTAAAATCATCGTCATAAGCTCAGATGAATTATTTTTCCTTATCTAAGTTAAACATTAGCTATATTTTTGATTAATATTATTATTTTTTTAATTTTATTTCTTTATCATTTTTTACTCTATTTTATATTAGATATCCATGTTTAACTATACTTCAAAATTTTACTTAAAAACTTATTTTCAAAATTTTACTTGCTTCAAAAATGTACTTTATTTTTGCATCCAATAAATAATTTATTAAATGCAGGTGTGCGGATATTTTAAGGTATTTCCTTACGTAACGGATTTGTCTGCTTTTTAAAATAAACAATAATCTTTTTTTGTTAATTAGAAATTGTTCAAAATTATTGCAATAATTTTCTTATATTCAGGATTCAAATATTAACGAATCATAATAATGTGCTTGAAGTTAGAAATGCAGAAGGAAGCATTTTGTTTTTAGCTTTTTAGTTCTTAAAAATTTAGCACAAATTGCAATTAATCAAAATTAAGAAAAACATCTTCTTATCTTTTCAGTCTTATTTAAAAATTTGCGCATTTTCTTTACATCTATTAACTTTATTTAACAGTTGATCGTTAATTTAAAAAATTAAAAAATGATTTTTTTCGAAACAAAAGGAATATTTATTTTATATGACCTTTTTTTCTCTGTCTCGTGTAATAATGAAAACTAAAAAAATAAATTTAGACACAATTTTGAAATCGCAATCTGTTTTAAATTCAAAATATCGAAAATTCTTTTGCCCTAATATTTTAATGGGTAAAATAAAATTGTTATAACTTCTTAAAAAGTACTTACATATGAATTAAAACATATGAATTAAAGTCTAGACATAATTTGTGATAAATTGTCTAGACCTGCAGTTTTAGAAAACTTTCGTTATGAAAACTCGTTATGAAAACTAATGAGGAATTTTAATTTGTAAAAAAAAAAATTAAAAAAAAATATAAAAAAAAAGAATTGCAAACATTTTTAATCATCAAGAAATTATAATTCAAATAATTTTTGCAATAATAATGCATTTGGTTACAAATAATGCCTTTAAAAACCTTAAAAGTAGAAATCAAATATATTACATCGACAACAGCCGTCTAATCTGCTGAATTTCATTAAAAATAACAGAAAGATGAGAAATAATACTTTGTGTAGCTATCTTCCCTTCATTTTTCAAACAAAGATCATTTTCATACTTGAATTAATTTCTATATTTTTACTTCAAATGATAATTGGCATGACAGTAAATCATCGCATGAATAAATATTATTATGATTTCTTGATTACGTAAGTTTATACGCAAAAGTGTATATAACATGAAATTTTATACAAATTTTGATTAGAAAATACAGAATGAAGATTAATGAAGGAAATTTAAGTTTCAAAATTCCTAATACAATTTCAATTTTTTGCAAGGAAACCAAAAGTTTGGGTTTAATTCTTGATTAATTCAAAAAAATGGTTCAACTTCATAATGATTCTAAATGAATTCAATTATTCTAAAAATGATTCAACTTCATAATTTTAATTTTTATAAAACTTTATTTAATTAGTCAAATAGGATACGCTTTACCAAGTATAGAGTCTGCGCAGTTAAAAAAATAGCAAAACCAATTAAATGAATTTGAATATTACAGTTTAAGGTTTGATTTTCAGTTCAAAATAAAAATTTTCACTATGTTTCTAATAAGCAAAAACTTCATCATGCAGCAGAAACCGTCTCTTAAATTAACCTCTTTAAATTATATTAAAAAAATGAGCTTACATTTTTTAAAGTATTTATACATATATTCATTCAAAATAACTTTAAATATATACATAAGACATAAATATATACCGACTTAATATATACAGACTTTAAATATATACAGATAAATATATACATAAGACATAAATATATACAGACTTAATATATACAGACTTTAAATATATACAGACACATAAATAAATTTTATAAAAATTCATATAAATTTTAAAAAAATTTATTCGCTAAGTTCTTTTCAAATCGCTAAATTAGAATTGCATTACTTTTGTGTACAGTTTCCACTATTTTTGCTGTTTTTGTAAACTAAATACATTTTCAAGTACAGAATTATACTTATCGAATAAAAAATTGTACAAAACCGTAAGAGTAACAACTATTTTAAAGAATTAGTGCAACTATATTGCTAAAAATATGCTTGTTTTTTTAAAAGAATTAATTTTGTAATAAAGCTATAAATTGATTCTAATACGTATGAAAGCATCTGTTGTCAGCAGACAAAAAATAAAAAATAAATAAATAAGTAAGTAAAATTATTAGCTGTGAGAAAGTTAATAAAAATGTGAATACTTGCATTAAAAAAAATTTAGTTTACCTCCCATCCAAAAAAGGTGGCAACTTTACACCAAAATTTTTTACTGCGCAAAAACAGACCAATTTTAATTTTTTTGCACATCAGTTAAATTTACACATATTGTAACAAAACGTATATAATACAAAAACAGCTGAAACGTCAATTAATTTGTAGAATATTATTTATAATGAAGGGAAATACAAAATGATAATACTTAATTGCTCCGCGGAAAGTAAAATTTTCCGTGTTCTCAAATAAATATAAATTTATATATGCGTCAATGCTAATCCTTTTGAAACTAAAACATAATTTATAAATGACATTTATATGCTTCGCACATGTATAAAACAAATAAAATACTAATTAAAATTAAATTATGTCTAATAAATTACATGTCGAGACATGAAAGTTGTTTCGGTATTATATTTAATCCTATTATTTACACAAATTATTAAAAACATTAAAATAGAATGTTGCATCCATAGCAACTTGGAGATTTTTTTAAATTTACTCTATTTTTTCAAGAAGAATATAACTAAGAGATAGGAATTTAAAAAAAGTAATAAATTCCGTGAAAGAAAAACTTTATATTTCCTTTTTCTTCTTTGTTTTAATGAGGGATAAACCAAACTTTCCAACAGTACAATTTTGGAATAAATATTTTATCTTTATTTTAGAAACCATTTATCATGGTCAAAGTTCAGCATGCAGAAGAATAAATAAACAAAACATGCATAATATTTCTGAGCGTAAATTTCAAGAAACTTAGCAAGTGCATAATTTCAGATAACTTCGATACTGAAAAGTGTGGAAAAACTATACACCAAAACTTTTTACTTTGTAGAAGCAAGCCAATTTTCATTTTTATTTCATATCAATTAAAATTACACACAATGCAATAAAAAGTATATGACACAGAAACAACTAGAAGGAAATAATTTTTTTCTAAATGTTATTTACAATAAAGGGAAAAACAATATTTAATTGCTCCATGCCATTATTTTAAATTATGGAATGTAAAACTTTTCGAGTTCGTAAACAAATTAAAGAAAAATTTATCGATCTTTGTCACTGCCAAATCCCTTTAAAACAAGCATTGTTCATAAATGACATTTATATGCTTTACACATGTATAAAACAAATGAAATACTAATTAAAATTAAATTATGGCTTATAAATTACATGTAGAGACATTAAAGTCATTTCTTTAATAGATTTATTTCTATTGATTATATAATTATTAGAACATTAAAATGGAATGTTGCAACCATAACGCCACGGAGATTTTTCACTTGCTTTCAATTTATTTCATTTTTTTCGAAAAGAATAGAACTGAGAGAGAAGAATCTAAAAAAGAACATAAATAAATTCCTGGAAAGAAAAAAAATCCTAATGTCCCCCTTCTCCTCTTTGTTTTAGAGTGGAATATACCAACCTTTCTAACAGTACAATTTTGGTATGAATATTTTATTTTTATCTTGGAAACCATTTATCACTGTCACTGTTCAAAATGCAGAGAAATAAATAAACAAAACACGCATAATTTTTTTGAGAGTAAATTTCAAGAAACTTAGCAAGTGGTCTTCTTTTTATGATCGATTTTACCATTACTAAAGATTGAAGTAAATAGTTGAATAAAAGAATGAAAAACTGATATCCAAAAATTTTAAAGACTCGTGATTTTTAGGAGAAAATGTTGTGTTTGCTCTCTTTGCTTTCAGATTTATTTGAAAATTTCTGGAGGATTTTTTGCATCGTATTTTAACGAAACAAAAAAGAGCGTGATTACGGGTTTTATTTTTGAAATATCTTTTCAATTCAATAATATGGAGAGAAAAACTTAAAGTAGAACTAAAACTTAAAATAGAATGCTTTATAATTTACTACATTCATTTACGTTTCGATGCATTCTTTACATTTTGAATTGTTTTTCCCCCTTTAATAGATATTTTTTCTTCCTTTTTTTTTCTTAATTTTAAAATTTCCAGAGATTTTTTTTGCATCTTATTTGAGCGAAAAAGAAATCAAAAGAGAATAATTAGGGGTTATGTCAGTGAAATATATTTTGATCCAATAATATGGCACAGAATAAGTTTTATCTCAAGTTATTTGTTGTCAAAATTTAAAACGGAATGGTATGTAATTTGTAACATTTATCTACGTTTCTATACATTACCTACAATTTGAATAACGTTTTTCTTTAACAGCTAAGTTCCTTTTTTCTTCATTTTAAAATTTCCAGCTCATATTTTTTGCATTTTATTTTAAAGATAAAAGAAAACACAATAGAGAAATTCAGAGATATGTCTTTAAAAATGTCTTTAATCCAATAATATAGCTCAAAATGTATTTTATTTCAAGTTATTTGTAAATAAAACTTAAAATAAATACAATTATTTTATAGGGCACATAATACAATACATACATTTACATTTCTATGTATTACTTACAATTTATTTATTTATTTATTTATTTTTAAGCAGACAAATCGAAACTTGCCTCACATTCTGGTCATCCAAAAAATGTCCGATGATTGGAAAAAGGAGTTAAAAAATAGACGGAGATAAAAGTGAGCGGTTAGCTTCATTATGTTTAGGAAATCAGAAACTCTTAATTCACCAAATTTAAGAATTATAAAAATAATTCGTCACCAGATGGCCCTGCTAACTGTAAATAAAAATAAATAAAATTATGTTTGTTTGTAACAACATCGTGGCAGAGGTGCGATGCGAGGGATAACAGAATTCATTGCCAATTTTTTAGTTTAAATTATCTAACAAACTGAGAAAAATATTTTGTATAGTTTTATTTCTGCCAGCAGTGCTATCTGTTATTGAGCTTTGTAATTTATCTTTTAACTTGAGTAAATTGCGCCCTTTCGCTTCCAATGCAAAAACATAGTAAATCTTATATTTATGTATTTTTTCTATAAGTAATTTTGCTAATCATCGGTCACTTCTCGGATACTCAACATAGAGAGAGAAATGTTTAAATTTAATTGTATGGTTTAATGGTCAATTCTGTAAACGCAATGCTTTAATGAAGTTTGTCTGAAATTACAGTTTTTACTTAGTATTCACGCTAAAAATGATACGAAAAATCTATATTCAATTAATTGAAAATAAGCAATTTATCAAAATATAATTGTTTATTGTAAATAATGTTATTACGATTTCCTTTTATTATTACAATTTTGTAATTATTTAAGGCATTAATGTTGAAATATTACATCAAACTACTTAGTACCCAAATAAATTTATTTCGATATTGCTTAATGTTTCGTCAATTCTTTTTAATTGTAGATACTAACTGCAAAATAAGTTGGTATTAACTACAATTACATGATGAATTTATAAATGTACGAGAAAATAAAAATTAACAGTATTTTAACTTTATTTCATTGAATGTATTACTTTTAAATTAAATAAACTTATCGCACAGAACAAAACAAATTGTTCAGCACCCACAATAAATTTCTTTCCTACAAAATAAATAAATAAATAAATAATAGCTTTTTTCCCTTGAATTATAATTTTTAGCCTAGTTGACAGTATAAACGTATACTGCGTACACGTTGATTATTTAAGATTGACTAAATACAATTTATTGTAAAAAAATCCATCGTGAGCGCATTATGTTTCAGCGACAATTTGTTGTTGAAACAATTCGTTGCATAGACTCATCGTCTTGGGCTCAATTCGTCGCATCGTTCATTCAACGTAGGGACAACTCGACACCGAAGCAATATTATGTCCTTAAAAAATCTAAAACTGTTTTTCAAATATTTCAGTCACTTTATCTTTAAGAGGTTTCACGATATGCTGAAAAAATCCTTTAAAGTTTTAGCCTAAGGATTCAAAGAATAATTGAATAATTCTTTATGTAAGCGAAATTCTCAAAATTATTTTCCTTAGATTTCCTTAAGAGTTTAGCGTTTCAAATGATAATTTACGATTAAAATATTTTTTCATGATTAATTTATGAATTGAAATCTATTAGCATATAGTTTTACATCTATACACAATATAGTTTTTTAAATACGCTTTTTTTTAGTTTTATGATAAACAATATTGCAAATTACGTTGGTTTTCGAAACCTAATTTCGGCAGGTAATGGGAATTTTCTTATGAAGTAGTTTAAAACTCATTACCTAAACTCAAATGATTATAAATGATTTAATATCAATATTAAAATATTTACCAGATAACATTTCATTTCTAAGGCATTTAGATAATTGTATTATAAACTTATTTTATTAGAGTTTTTCCCCGGGTAATGACCTAAAACAGTGCTATTATCAGAATAAACCAATAAGGGCATACGATATTATATTGTTATTACTCTAATGTAGAGGGGGGAACTGTTGCTCTGTTTCCAACAATTCAAAAAAAAAGTTAGATTTTTCGCCGACAGACCGAGAGGAATTCATTACCTCAACCAAAGTATTCCAATGTAAAAAATAGGTATTCGTTGCTATGGCAACGAAAGACGGACGTGACCCTGGGGCACTTTCATTACTATAACGAAGTGCTAACGAGGAGCACAAACTTCACATAAAACTTCGCCAGCCAATCATCAATGTTTGTGACTGACGCTAACGGTTCTATACATACATCTCAAGCAAATATTGTATACAGAATTTGTTACTAAACATTACACATCTTTATTCTTTGGATACATAAAGCGTGCCTCAATCTATAGACATTTGAATCGTAGAGAGGGAGGTTTAGAAAGAGCAATGAGGAATTCAGTGTAACTGATAATAATATATTACAAAAAAGTAACATGCATCATGTTAGAATCCATTATTTTATCAATTAATTGAATAGGGCATTGTGAAATTTAGTGTAACCGATAATAATACATTATAAAAAAGACACATATATGAGTATTTGTGTTCATTATTTTGTCAGTTTAAGAGACAACGGACATTTTAAATGATGTTTTGATGCTAGAAACCTAATTTTTTATGACAGCAGGGCATATTAAAATTTTCTAACGTGCCAAGGTTCAAGAAGGGTTGAAAACCGACAAATATGTTATCTATAATGTAATTTTAATTGCATCAAATTATAAGCATTTCTTCTGCTAAAATTCCCTTAAAAATAATATTTAATTTTTAAAATTTGGTCGCCAAAGAGGATTATAGCATAGCTAACTTGAAATGGTTTAATGATCAAATGCTAGTAAAAAATGTTCATAAAATTATGTAGAAAAAATTATATGATTCCAATAAATTTGCATTTTAAGTCATAAATATTGAAAGCATTTCATGCAACAATAGTGCCAGACTATGATAGAGTATAATAATATTTTATCAGTAATCATGCGAATACATGTTTTGAGTACATGGTATTCAGTTTTCAATTAAATGTGTATTATTATGGCAATGCCACATATGGGATGTTACGTTAAGACCTACCTTAATATTTATTTTCAGAATCCTTATTCAAAATAAAAATTTTAAAAAATATTACACAGTATGGGGGATTGCAATTTACTGTTATAACGGGAAAATAGAAAAGCTATCGAAATTTGAGAAATTACAGAAGAGAAAGGTGAATGTAACAAATATAAAAACAGGTTTCATTGATGGTTGAAATTGGAAGGTATTTCTAATAACAATATTTTAGTTTCCAATTGTACAGTTTTCACCAGCAATAACTCATTTCACCCGCCATCATGAGCTATTATTTGTCAAATTTCGGAAAAAAAATTGCTTTTTTTTCGTTTAAATATTAATTTATGACCTACCATGTGTATATATTTTCGTTTTCCTTTCAGAAAAGGATCCTAAATATACATATTAAGGTTGGTCCTTACGAAACACCCTGTATAAATAATTTAAATCTTACCAAAAGAATGAGAAATTTATTTATTTATATAATTCAGTTCAACGTTGAGTAATATTATCATTTCCTTGAACCGATACTATGCACGGAAAAATACCATAGTTTGCTAACATTTCTGGTAAAAAATTCATTAGTATTTCATTAGTAATTCATTAGTAATTCATTAGTAATTCATTAGTAATTCATTAGTAATTCATTAGTATTTCATTAGTAATTCATTAGTAATTCATTAGTAATTCATTAGTAATTCATTAGTAATTCATTAGTATTTCATTAGTAATTCATTAGTAATTCATTTAGTATTTTTTTCAATTCGTATGGCAACAGTTTATCGAGAATTCTGGTTTTCAAAATTATAGTTCTGGATCTCTCTCAGGGCTAACAACTTAACACAGTAAAAATACATTAAACCGGGTAAGTAAGTATTAGCTTGCATACTTTAATTTATTTAGGTTCAACTCTGTGAGTTCGTTTAATTTCTTGTAAGAAAAAAAAGAAATTAGTATCATTCAATTTAATTTAAATTCAGTGATTTTTGTTATTTTTCCATTATGTGAAACAGCCATTTCATATTTCCAAACATTTAGTAATAATTACAAATCTGAGAAGTATATTTAACCAAATAATGATTTTTATGCCATGCTATCATGAAAAATAAATGTTACCTAATTTTAAAATTTGGTAAAAAAAACCCATTTGTTTGCTAAAATGATTTAAAAAAACACTTATATTGTAAAAAAAAGCATTTATATGATAAAAAAGCATACTTTAATATTAATTTAACCTAGGCGCTTTGGTAATACTTACGGTGATTTTAGTGTTCCCATCGAGGTAACACGGTAAATTTTGCTGTATTGTAGTAGTTTTAACCATATTTGTTCTCCTCAGAACCTTCAGAATACACAATAATAGCTGGCATGATTGGGTGGAGTTAAATAAGTTGTAAAAGTGAACCATCTTACTGTTAAAGTTGATGTTTAGTTTCATACAAACGAGTTTAAAAATTACGATAGCACAATAAAAACTATTCACGCATTTAAGATTAATCAAATTTAAACGATATAATGTTCTAACATGCTCCAAAATTTCTAGGAACATAAATATGCAACAAATTAAAGCTCTGATATGATTTAAAGTTCTTAACTAAAATAACTTAAAAATGAAGTAATGTTATATCATGAGTTGGTATATTCTGAAATTATACGGATTATTGCAATATATAAGCAATTTCCAGAATATATTTTTTTAAATCTAAAAATTTTCTTAAAATTTTTTTTAGTTTCTTTAACAAACGAACTCTAATTTTTATTAAATAGATTTAAATTTTATAAAAATCAAAATGCTTTAAGCAAAGACGGGACTAATATAAGTTATTACACTAACTCCTAACAAATATTATAACTTTTTACAACAATATTTTATAACTAATCATTATTTTTGTAGCGAGCTTGATAAAACCTATTTTACTCAGAACCTTTAAAAAAGTATCTTTATCTCATTAAATCATGAAGCCCGATCAATTATTTGTTTTAATATAGTTTATTTTTATTCCACCATGCATCTTTGACATTTAACAAAAGACTAATGAATAATTAATGAAAAACGTCATCTTTATTTGATAGAAGAATGATTCAAAAATAATTTAAGCTTTTCACTATAATTTGAATCTAATTAACTTTACTTACAGGAGGATATGATTTGCATGCTTTTATGTAATTTTAAAAAGTTAAAACAAATTAAAGCTCGCTTTGTATTAAATTTTTCTACAAAGAATAATATTTTTGCAAAATATGTAAGAGATGAGGAAATAATTTTGTAATTGAAGATAAATTACCGGTTATTTCTTCCTTCGTTGATTTGTGTCTTGTACTAATATTCAAATAACAAATAATTTATTTATTTTATTCAAAGATATAAATATTACCATTTCACAAAATAATTTAAGCTAAAAAAAACTAACGATATTTAATTTAAAAATATTTTAACATTCAAAGAGCGATAAATATTTTGAATAATTTACGTCTGATAAGTTTTTTTGTTCCTCATCAGAAATAATAATATTAATTCAAATTAAAGTTGCTTTATTCTTGAAAATAAATAAATAAATATGTTAAAGATGGTAGTCAAACAGCACAAACTAATTGCAACCTACAAAATTTGCAACATTTGCAACATATAATGCACAATAATATTTTAAACAATTGAAACATCTTTATTTTACCATATTAAGTTGAAAAGCTTATTTTTGTGTGGTCATTTTTAAAATCTTTAATTTTAATTTACATTTGCTAACTCTATGGATAACACTACGGATAAGTATAAAAATATAATTAAATGACTGATAATAGAGGGACTTTATTTATAATAATACCAGGGGTTTTCACAGTTACTCGCTGCAGAAACCCTGGAATACTGCGAAGTTAGATTAATCGTCCCCCAAGTTGTCAATGACTTAGAGTTTAATATTACTCCGTTGCCAGTCAAAAAGAGAAAAATTTCGAAGTTGAGAGGGTAGACATTTTAATGTATGTAAGATACGAGTATAATAACTAAATTTTTCAAAAATGAAAATCCGAAATGAAATTAAACCATTGATTCGGTAATTTTTTTTCAAATGGTGACGGTTTAATGGCAATTCTGATTTTCGAAATTATAGTTCTTATTGTCACACACTTTTTATCACATTTTATAAAACCATATTTTATTGTAAATTTTACCAAATCATTACTACAGTGCTTTGCTTAAAATTACCCGGCTTTTTGGTTTTCCCATTTACCATATTCTGATAGTTCTGGCTATTTTTTTTCCTAAATGGAATCTTCTCCCTGTTTGAGGTAAAATATCAAATTATCAATGTTTTTTTTTTCTCCAAATATTTTAAGTCAGTTTTTATCAGGCCTCAAAAATGCTTAGTTTCCGACCAAATTTGAATACTTTAAAATAAACATTCCAAATGAGTCAAAAACTCAACAACCAAAATTTCATGTTTCTAAAATTTTATGTTTCCGAAAAACGAGTCATAAGCACAAGCATTCGAGGTTCAATTATAACAAAATAATGAAACGGGTAACTTTACGTTTACTTTCAATTTATTTTGAGTATTATTCAAAATGCGTAGTAGAGTACAGAAATATGCAAAATAATTTTAAGTACTGAGCATTGTATTATAATAGATAATTGACACTAAAAGAAGTAGTAAAACAATGAAATGAAATAGGGTGTACAAAAAACTGTTAGAAAGATTCGCAGGCATTAAAAATAGTTTGAGACAATATTTTATTACATTGAAAACTTTAAATATAGAAAAAAAACAAATGGAAAGTGTAAATATGTTTCTAAGTTATCATCTTTTTTTTAAAGTAATTATAAGTTGTTAAGCAGTTTCTTTTCAACAACTCTCATCCTGTGTCAGATTGTATTCTTCAATAAACTAAGGATATACTAAACTAAACACAGTGACTTAAGATTAGTGTAGAAACACGTTAATATTTTAGTTGACGGGCTTACTCTTTGTTTTATCTTAACATTTTCAGTGACTATTTTTTCAAGTACGAGGGGTGCTATTTATATTTCTGGCCTAATAATGAAAAAACAAATATGTAGGATCAAAATTGGTTTTATTGTTTTTCAAACTATTTTCCATGATGATCAATACACTTTTGCATGCGTTTGAACCAATTTTCAAAGCTCTTTTTCCAGTCCGATTGAGGTAACTCCAAAACATGCGTTTTGAATGCATCAACCGCTTCTTCGGGGGTCGAAAATCGTTGTCCACGTAATTTATTTTTGATGTGTGGGAATAAGAAGAAGTCATTGGGTGCCAAATCAGGGCTGTACGGCGGATGACCCATCAGTTCGATCTTTCGCTCCGTCAGAAATGCCTTTGTTTGAGTCGATGTGTGAGTGCTCGCATTGTCATGATGAAGAATGATTCGCCTGTTCTTC
The DNA here is from genome assembly GCF_982258835.1 of Parasteatoda tepidariorum. Taxonomy (NCBI): domain Eukaryota; kingdom Metazoa; phylum Arthropoda; class Arachnida; order Araneae; family Theridiidae; genus Parasteatoda; species Parasteatoda tepidariorum. Next base: position 57,837,771 of record NC_141765.1, read on the forward strand.
TGCTTTTTTCGAATTTCTCCGATGACTTCTGGCAAACAAATGGTCGGGCACCATTCAGAATTGACCGTCCTGCGTTGCTCTATCGCCCCTGTTGCCACATGACCGTTAATGCCGAAGAAACAGGCAATCATTTGTTTCGATGTGCTTCTTCCTCGAACAACTTTTGTTGGTTTTGCCTCGTCTTGGAAGACCCATACAGTTGATTGCTGTTTTGTTTCCGGCTCATATGAATAGATCCGTGATTCGTCACCTGTGTAGATGTTATACACAGCCTTTGATGTACCTTGAACGTATTTTTCCAACATTTCTTTGCACCAATCGACACAAGCCTTTTTTTGAGCTTTTGTCAGATTATGCGGGATCCAACGCGAACAAATTTTTTTTGCGTTCAAATGTTCATGCAATATTTTATTGATGCTAGTCATACTAATGTCCAAAGACGCCTCTATCTCACGGTATGTCACATGACGATCTTGCTTTATCAATTCACGCACAGCATCGATCTTTTCTGGCACAACAACGGATTTTGGACGACCTGCACGGGATTCGTCCTGGATCGAACATCGACCACGATTAAATTCGTTATACCAATTTTTTGCAGTGCTGTAGGATGGCGCTTTATCGCTGAATAAAGAATTAAGTTCATCGAAGCACTCTTGTCTTGACAATCCACGTCGAAAGTTATGAAAAATAATGGCACGAAAATGTTCACGATTCAATTCCATTTTTTGAAAGAGAACTTTTCAACTTACTGTCAACAACACAAATGAAGCTATAATGGTAAATCCTCTGCTGAATTTATGTTTAAAAATATCAAACTTTCGATTAAAATCGTCTGCGGTCGCCTAGCAACACTTACTGTTGCCAAGGCCAGAAATATAAATAGCAAACCTCGTATTATAAAAGATCAGATTTGTGACTAAAAAATTTAATCCTTCCACATTCTATCGAGCTCGTTCCATTGGTTAAAAATTATTGGTTTAAAAAAAGCCCTTTGTTTTATGACAATCTATCATTGTTTTATTAATTTAATGCATTTTAAAATACAAGAAACAAATAATAACTGCTTCAAATATAGCTAAAGTCTCTTTGATGTTTCATGGTCAGTAGAAAAACAAGGAATTCTAGAAAAAAATTGCGCATCATATTCTTCTCTATATTTCATTTATTTCAATGTAATATAATGAAAACAATCATGATAGTGAGATAAAGGGTTTTCTTTTCCTTTTATAAGAATACACCGCAAAAAGTAACTGGAAATTCTACAGAAAAAAAAATTTTCACAGTAAAAAACTTTTTAAGTAGAAATACCGATTTTTTTCAGTTCTTGATGCTATCCGCGGTAAATATAAAAAAATATCCCGTCTTTTTACATTCTTTCTCTGTATATTTGACGGTTAAAGGCTGTTTTCTTGAAAATCTCTGTTTTTCATCCTAATCATAAAAGGAAAAAAAACGTATGTTCAAATTTTTGTTTTTGCCATTCAGTTTTTCACGCTAACCGAAAACAAACTAAAACCGTCTGCTAAAATTCTAGTTTTTGCCTTTCAGTTTTGCTTACCGTACAATAATTTAACCTTTTTCGAATCATTTCACAATTATTTTCTATGCTTTCTCTTGCTTTTAAGAAATTATTTCAAGGTTTATGAACATCGTAGAAATAGAAATTCGAGCTTAATTGCGCTCTACCGTATTATTATGATTATTTGGATATAATTGTCTGGTAAATTAAGTTGTTAGAAAATTTTACAAGAGAAGGTTATTATAGTTTTACTCTTAAATATGATTCCAATCATACTTTTAAGATAAAGACAGTTTAATATTTCTCCTTATAATGAAAATTAGAGCTTTGGTAGGTCAGGGGTACAAAAATTCGCTTCCTAATGAGATGACCCAGGTTCGAATCCCTACTTTGATTGTTAGTACGAATTCTTCTCGAGACTCTCACCGACCACTCTGCTTACTCACTTATAAATTGATAGATTTTTATGTTAAAATAACTGAGCTTTGTTAAAATAACAGTACATATCTGCTTAATAAAACAGATGTAAGACAGCGGCAACTGTTAAATAAATGGCTATATACTGGCACATTAGCTGACAGATTTTTTTCCTGTAAATTCAGCAGGGTTTTTTTTTTCTTCAATGTAGGAAAAGCATTTCTGTTTTTTCTTATACTTTTGTGTCTGTTGAATATCTTTAAGAGAATACTTAATGTATCAGGAAATAACGATGGCCAATGAAAAGCTCTGTCTTCTGATAAGAGTTGAAACACAATTATCTAAGGAAAATATTAAATTTGATATGAGTACTCTTTTTTTTTTTATTCTAACGTTTTCATTAAAAATCCTGCTTTCAAATTTAGATAATTATTATAAATTCCAAACTTGAGATTTAATAAAAAGCTTCTTCTCCATATTTTATCGCTTATTTAAGAATCTTGAGAAATTCTTATCAAAATAAAAATTTCTTCGATTTTAACTTTCTGTATTTTTAAATGCAGTAAACAATTAACAAATGACTCAACACAATCACTAGGTTGCAAAAAATGAATTTAGATATAAATGGATAGCTACAGGCACTTTGTCTTTTTTCAATCAGCCTCTTTTTCAAACAGCAATGATTTAGTGAAGATTGCGTTTCTAATTCATTTCTAGAGTTCATCTATCTCAATGTATATAATGGAAACAATCATGATTGCAAGATCAGTAAGATAAAAGTTTTCTGTTTTTATAGGAATAGGGAAGATACTTCAATTTTTTTTTTTTACCTTCGTGTCTTTGGGATAACAATATCTTTAAGAGAGTACTTACTGAATCAGTGGATGACAATGGCAACTGAAAAACAAGTATCTGCGAATTTTCCCTTCCGCCATTTACTGAATAAGTCGAATTGAGAAACATTCCTTCTCTTTTTTTTCGGTACGTGTTTACAAGATTTTGTCTGTCACGTACAATTTATTGTTTCTGTTACGTTACGGAAGTTCTCATGTTGGAATACCAGAATAATTTCTTAAGAGGTTTGAAGACGATATAAACGGCACATCAAATCTATTATTTAAAGTGATAATTACGAACTTTTTCATTAAACCTATTAATGCCTAAATTACAGTTTTTCAAAAGAACAGATTGTTTAAAAAATATTTTCGACGATATATGACCCCATAATATGCATTCCGCTCAAAAGATCGAATTTTTTATTTTTATTTCATTTCATCATCGGCGTTGAACAGCCAAACAAATTGTAAGTTTATGACTCTCAATGTTCAACTCCGCAGCATTGTAATTTTGAACCTAACCCAGAAGAAAAAGGGACTCTTGGATTAAGCGTCGGAGCAAACTAATCTCAGTGGAGATCTCTTGATGGAACTAACTTGTATTTGCGTTTCATTGAGAGGAAAATCACGAAAACATCAACTGGTTAGCCTGGTGGCAAGTGTATTCTAACACATTATCCGTTGACCACTAAAGAATGACTATAAGCTGTATAGGTTATGTACTCTGAAAAAGTAGTAAAATGATATTGGTTTATATTACATGTTATATATATAAAGTTTATCCAGATGTAACAGCTAAGTTGTTGATTAAGTAGTGAGTTGGAATACTATTTTTAGTACAAATAGTGGGGCTGCTATTGCTAGCATAGCGAATAATAAGACCAAACTATGGAAAAAGAGTATTGAAGACCAAAATGAATAATGCAAATAACTTCTTCTTCCTTATCGTTATCGCCAAAGCTTGTTTAGTAGAGCTAATAAGAAAAATAATCTTTATTTATCTCTACCTAGAGCTGCTAACATTATGTTGAAAACATCGTCTTACCTCTAATTTAGCTCTAATGATCAAATTTTAATGAAAAAAGAAGGTTTCTATTGGAAAATTCTGAAACCATAACAGTAAAATTGAAAGCTAGAAAATTGCATATAACGCTATAATAATGAAAATAACAATAAAATATGTCATAAAATTTGTGATTTTATAATAAGTGATAAAAATTTGTTAAATGTGGTAAAATTTGGTAATTTTTTTCATTATACCTAATAACATGGTATAAAAACCAATTATCCGGTAAGTTTACTGTTTAGTTTTGTATTTTTTGCACAATGCATGGTAATAAGCAATATGATTTAGAAAACTAGAATTTCAGATAATATGATCTGGAAAATTACCAGATAATTAGTTAACCAGACAGAAATGGTTTTTTTAACTGGAAATTTAATTACTAAGTAGTAACTGAAAAAAAAATCACCGCAATAATGTCAGTTACATTATTTAGAAGCTTAAATTGTTCAGGTGTTATATTAGTCGAAATAGATTTAGGAATGAATCAACATGGTTATTCATTTTATTCCTTCCTTTAGGAATGAATCAACATTTAGGTCTTTTTTTCTGAATTTAAACATTTTCAAAACTTGTTTTTTGGTTTTTCCATCTTATCTCCAACTTTTTACTGGAAATTTTCTTCCCAAGCAAAATCTAAAAATTTACAGGTATGTTCGAAATAAAAAGAAAGAAAATTACATATTTGTTTAAGAATTTTTTCGAAATGTTGATTATTTATAAGCTATTGGGTGATGGGTTACATAAGCTAATGGGTTACATTCATTAGCTTATAAATATTTTCTTTAAAAATATCTTTTTGAGACAAATATGCATCCACATGCAAAGCTTTTAATTTTTTTTAAATATTTAATTAACTGTTGAAAAAAATCATCTCTTAGTGCTATGCAACTTTTACTTTCACGTACATGAAATATTTATGTAAAAGTATTGCTTCAATACCTTCAATCTTCATATTATTAATGATTCATATATGTAGCTTTCACTTTGTAGTTTTAGGATAAAAACGTTTTTTGGAGAGAATCCTTTAATGCAAAACCATAACTGCTTTCCTTATACGTTTTTCCCATTTTTTTCCCTCCTCAAGTTGAGGATTACAGTCCGTAGCAGACTCGATGAGGATATAGCGGTATGCGCGCACTTTCATCCTAGAATGGAAAACAGGAAAAGCGATAGGCGTTGTATGTTTCGGATTCTGAATCAAAATCCTTGTCCTTCGAACACACTCCTGAAAACAAAAGATTGAGGGCATGAAAAAATGGGGAAAATGAGAAAAAGGAAGTAAAAAAATAGAAAGGAATCCTGTGTCGTGGAGCAATGAAACTTTCTCTTCCATATAAAATCAAGCTGAAGAAAAGAAGGAAAAAAATGAAAGGGGAAGAGAAAAATGGAAAACTAAAACTACTATTATCTCTAGATGAAAAAAAAAATGTTCTAAAACATAAAAAAGATCATGAGCGAAATCCGCAACGAACAATCCTTAAAAAACAACTCAGTTTCAAAGTTATCTCAAAAAACTTATAAAGAAATGTAGGAGGAGTTAGTCTATGAGACTGAAAAAATATTTTTTGGCTACAATAGACATACTAATAGAAAATAAGCACAAAATAAGTTTCAAGAATTGAGTTTAATACTGATATAACAATTTTTTATATATTACATTAAGAAAATTACTGAAGATAAGGATACAAAAAATATTTATTAGATTTTTAGTAAAAAAAATAAGAAACCAATAAATTAACTAAAAACTAAATTATATCACAGAAATTCAAATCAATATTTCTTTAGTGCATTTTCAATTTTTTTGAGAATGCACTGAGAAAACAGTATGATCAAAAAACTTGAACATGGTAAAATTTTCCTTGTTTCCAACTCTATGAGAACACCGAAAAGTTCGGCAATTGTAAAAGAAACACTTTGGTAATGGTATTGGTAATGATATTATATACTATGTCATGAAATTTGGTAAATGGGGTAAAATTTGGCAAATATTGTAACATTTTGTAATTTTATCATATTTCTTTAGAGCATGGCATTATAACTATTTACTTGGTTCGCTGAAGAAAAGCAAGTAGAAAAGAAAAAGGGAAGAGAAAAGTTGGAAACTGAAGCTATCCTTATCTCTAGATGAAAAAAAATCTTCTAAAACATGAAAAAAAAGATCATGAGCAAATCCGCAACGAAAAATCCTCAAATAACTACTCAGTTACAAAGTTATCTCATAACTTTGTAACATTTCAAATAATTTGGTAACAATAGGCATACTAATGGAAAATAAACACAAAAGTTTCAAGAATTGAGTTGAAAACTGATATAAAATTTTTATTTCCTTCATTAAGAAATTTTTTAAAGGTAAAAACTTAAATACGTAGTTATTGAATTCCAGCAAAATAATAAACCATTTAATTAATTGGTAACTAAATTATTTCACAAATACTCAAATACAAATTTCTCATAAGAGATCATATGTATTATAAAAGAAACACTCTACTGTGTAAAACGACTATTTCTCCTCGACCAAAGCCGTGCTTAGCGCCCAAAGGAAACTGGTAGCTAAAAAATGGAAAAGCAAGAATTTGTACTAAATTATTTTTAGTTGATTAAAAATTAAGACAAATTAAATAGAATCTCTGTAATAAAAAATAAACTGATTTTTTACACAGTAAATATTTTAAAACATGAAAACACTAGATAAATTAATGTTTAAAGATGTTAGCGCACGCGAGGTATTCTTACACATTTATTTTTCAACTTTAAGATGTATATTTACTAGCACTTTATTTAAAATAAAAATGAAAATAATGAAACTGTAATAAAATGTCAAAAGAAACTTATGGCACATTTGTTAAGCTTCTTAATAACTAATTACTTTATTTATCTCTTTCAAATTACTGTTATAGTTAAACTTGAAATATGAAAGCTACGTAAAACCGTGAAACGCATAGTTTTAGCTGATGCATTACTTTAAAAGATTACAATAATTTACTTCTCAAACAAAACAATTGCAGCGCTAATGATAGTTTTAAAAGCGAAAACACTTATATCCAAAAACATTTTAAGTTTCTTTAACTTCAATATCTTTTCACGATACTTATTTCCAAATCAACGCTAGAAAAGAAAAGCCTTATATTTTAATGTTCGTCGAACGCTCGTTTAGACACTTCTAGCGTTATTAAGGCTATTAGAAATATTGATTTTTTTTTATCTTAGCCACTTTACTGTAATCTACGAAAACTTTCTAAAAATTCAATAATTCATCCACAGTCTTGAAACTGGATAAGTGTTTAAATATGTTAAATTTAGTTCAGCTGCTCTTCTGTTCTTCAAAAAAAAAAGAGAAAAAAAACTTTGCAGTAATTCATTAAATAAAAAATAAATACCTTAAAAATGTAAAAGAGGAAGAATATGTGATTAATCACTAAATAAAAAATGCTTTGAACTTTAAGTATGCGAGATTCAAAAGTGCCTCTTTTTAAATCATTCAGTTACAAGAAGTAGCTGAATTAAGATTAAAGCTTCCAACTTAATTTTCAAACTAATCGTTTTATGTGATAATATTTAAGGAAAACTTATATGAATGTATGAAGTTTTATTCCTTAAAAGTAAGATTTATCTAGAATAAGTAAAACGGTTCTAGATTTTATTTACAGATAATGATTTGGGTTTGTTTTTTCTTTACAAAATCGAAGTCTTTCTTTCCAATTTAGAGTTTTATCTTGATTGTTTTTGTTTTACTTAAAAAAAATTATGTTTATAATTAGGGAAAAATTTCAGTAAAAAACAGCACACTTTAAATGCACATAGCTCAATTAAGTAAAAACTAAGCAGTTCTAATAATTTTTGCTTAATTAACTCTTAGATTCATTCAACATCCCTGGTAATTATTCACTTTTTAACATTTTATTTTTTTGAAATATTGATATTATTTTCTATGCACATTTTTTTTTTTAAATATTGGTTGTATTAAACATAATATATTGTTCTATGTCCGTAATACCTCGTCTTAATTTTTTTTTTTTAAATTAAACTAATTAAAATTGCTAAAACTTTTTATAGGTACACTCTCTGAAATAAAACAAAACTATCCATCAATTTTGAGATGTATTTCGTTAATTTTGAGAATCATTTCAGGAAGAAATTATGTGATTTATAACAAACGCAAACTCTCAAATACATGACGAAATTGTTTTCTGAACTCGAAACCTTATCATAGTGTTTTGTAGGAGATTGTTAACTAAAATTAAGAATGGACGAAATTATGTTATGGATCATAGACGAAACATTGTGACGATAATCGAAAATAATATGACGAAGCAAGCCGATCGGCCTCTATGGTGGCCAAAATGTTGATCTCATACCAAGAAGGTCTCGGGTTCGTAGTGATTTGACGAAATAAATGATTTAACGAAGGAAAAAAACTACCGAAGTCGGACTGATTACAGCCAATGTATACGAACTTAATAAACATTAAAAAAAGGTTTAATTGGAGGTTGGAATGTGAAGGTGCCTCTATTAATAGCCTATCAAATCCTTTCTATATCCTCCTGCAATGCAATCAAACCTGCCTTTGTTTATTATATTTGTCATCCTGTACTGTATTTTCTCTGATTTCAATTGCGTTTTTGGTTTTTACTTTCTAAAATTTACAATCCCTAATGAGTACACTTTTTTTTTCGTTTTTGATTAGGGTTTTATAAATACATATCAAAGGAGATCTTTACGGTGCATCCTGTACTTTCTTATTTTTATTCATCATCTCACCAAATACGATAAAATCAAATCATAAATTCAGCAAAACAAATAGCATTTAAAAATTACGTCAATATGATTTTTTTCTGAACAAATCTTGTATTTTTTTTGTTTGATTAAAGTAACTTCCGTTAGATACATAACTATTTACAATTATATTAAGTTCACATAATGTAAGCAAAATTTATTATGAAAGCATTTAAAATACAAATTTGCCGCTGTTCATTGCCAAATGAAGTGATATCACCTGACGAAACTCGTTTTTATGGTTTGTGTCAATAAAACAAATTATGTGGTAGCTAGAGGCATATTATCCTCCTTCTACTATTGCAGAAAATATGTTTTCCCATCACAATAGCATCCTGTTTATTGAAATTAACTTATTGTAAAATTTAAAAACTAAAATGGTTGCAAAAATAAAAAGAAATAACTTTGATTCTAACTTTTTAATGATAGTTATAGCACAACCACCCGCACTAGGTTGGCAATTAACTAGTTACGCCCAAGCCCAAATTTTGATAAAATAAATCTATGAGAGTTGTACAAAAACCCATAAATCAGAATAAAGCAGAATAAAATTATTTAAGTAACTTTATTTTCTAAAGCGATTTTTTTCTGAAAATTCATTCATCGCGACAGTAAAAAATAAGCGGGACTCTAAAAAAATTTTTCTTAAAAAGCAGACTTGAATGAAACTTCTTATTTAAAATTAAATATATATAAATATTTAAAAGATAGTCGAAATCTAGAAAAACATCAAACGCTGCTTTAGGATTATTCTTAAATTACTATTTCAGCCTAAGAATTTATCAAAAATTAACTCCAACCTATTTTTATTTATTTTCTGAAAGACGATAAAACATCCACATTTTTCTTCCTCCCCCCCCCACCTGCATTGCTCATTTACTCCTCCCAAACTGTAAAATGACTCATGATTTAAATTTGCATTTTTTAAATGGTTCAATTTATAGTAAATTTGTATTCTGATTTGAAGTTACCAATAGGAAAAACAATTAAGATTTGTCTTTGGTCAATACTTCTGAAGTTAGGCTAATACTTTTGATATTTGGAAAATTTGCTGGCTAATAAGTTGAAGTTCTTAGCGTGATATTAAAATTATTATAACTTGACCGTGAAATTAAAATTAAGTTCCAATTTTCGCACATCGCAGTGCCTGTTACCAATATTAACTTACCTAAATATATTTCTTGTACTTCCGCTTTAATTAACGAAAAATATTCAAGCAAGAATTCTTACAATTTTCTCTTTAACATAACTTTTAATAATTATTCTGTTCCCTTTACCGTGGTTATTAATGTAACGATCTTCAAATGGCATATTTTTATTTTTGAAGTGGTATATTTATCTTTTACATTGCATGTGTTAATATATATTTATTTAAATCAAATACATTTAGCAAATATTACAGCTACAGCTAGGTTAACATTTTTCTCAAAACATTGTTTCCTTTTTAAATTTTTGAAAAAGAATGCTTTTAAAATTTTATAAGTATTGTAAAAATATATATACCATATTCTTAATGCACTTAAAAATATATAATTTTTCGTAAAATTTAGTATCATGAAGTTATTTAATTAACAACTGATTCATTTTTTAAAAGCAATGACCCTTTGTATTCAAGTGTTTCACATTATAAAAGAGAATATTTTCGAAAACTTCAAATTAACCACTTTAAATTTGTTTCCTTGCCTTAATTTTCTTCCTAACTAATGAGTTACGTTACTATCCAATCCTTGAAACAGGAAATAAAGCTAGATTTGAGAAGAGACCCCTTTATCAAGTAGCTATTTCCCCTTTACTTCAAAGTGAACACCCCACCTTAATTTCGCTTTCAGAGCCATCTGTTATTGATCTATTGAACTGATGAGTGGCGAAATACAATTTTGAAACTCTGTAGTCCAAGAAGTAGAAAATTTTAAGAACCGCTTGCATCATCAGAAACATAAAGCGTTTTTGATGAAGTGAACTTAGAACTCAGTATCATCAACTACTTTGAAAGTTATGAGCTATCAAAGCATCAATGATCAATGATAGTGACTTGATGATCAATGATGGTGAATCACTTATTTCATGATAGAGCGTTATGGACTATGAATCTTTTATAATCCACTGTGTTAAAGACATTTTCTGTTCTTGAAAACTATTTTTTTTTTAAATTGAATTGAATGCATTTCGCTCAAGTAAATACATAGTTTTTTGAAACAAATTCAATCTGGAATATATTTTCCAGAATATAAATAAAACTGCATTCTACAAAATAGATTCCAGATTTTATTTGCATGAAAATAGTTTACTTGAATCGCCAAAGAAGTTACATACATACCTAAGTAGATAAAAAAATAGTTTTTATTTAGTTGAATTTCAGTTTTTTCCAAAAGTGAAAGCTTAATTTTTTGATTCAAAGGATCATTTGATCTCTAAACCACTACGAATTGGAAACTAGAGGTACCTAAACCATTAAAACCATATACCTAAATTAAAATTAATCCTAAATTTCCAAAAAGTCATTATTAATTTTGACTTAATATTTTGTCAATTTAATTTTGACATGCATAGTTAAGTAAGCTGACTTTTCGTTAATGTCTTAGGTTTAAACTTTCTTCTAAGATTCATATTCAAAATATTGCGTTTATTTACTGTATGTTTCTCAGCTAATTCACATAGCAAATTTGTTTTTATTTATTTTTTTCCTACTTTTTTATGATTTCAGAAGACAAGTGAGCCACAATCAGGAAAAAATGAACTGCTAAAGTTAAGCTTAAACCCGCAAATAAGATTTATAGAGGATGAAACCTCCTCATGGTTTGCCTGCTGCTAAAAACAAAACAAAAATTCTGGCTGAAAGAATATAAGTGACCCATAAGAAATATATAAATCTATTATATTCGATATTCTTATCAAAGATGTTTCATGCTTCTAATAACTTCATCATAACTTCATGCTTCTAATAACTAATGTCAGTGATGTCAAACAATAGGCAGAACTGAAATAGATTTCTTATAATGATTTTTTTCCGAAATTACACAAGAGATCATATTGCAGTATATTTTTTAAATACAAATTAGCAATTTGAATTAAAGTATTATAAAATAAATAATAAAAAAGCTCAAAAAATATTATTATACAGTATGTTTATTATTTTCTAAAGTAAAGTGCATTGATGCTGAGGCAGCCGAAAATATATTTATATATTAAATAGATAAGAATAGATTGTTAAATTTCTGTTTACTTTAAATAGTATTGCAAACATATTTGTATTTTATGCAAATGTCAGATAAGAAAGTAAGATCAAAATTCACGTCATGTCATATCAGCTTAAGTCTCGGAAATCATTTTCCAGGAAAGGTGATATGTAGTTATATATGTTTCGCGTTTCTACGCGGATAAACATTTAAAGTAAATATTTTGAAACTTTATTATGTTGGTATATATTTTTCTGAATATTGGATAGATCTTTTTTTTAACCATGACACGTGTTTTAAGTTGATGTTAGTTATGCACCTACTATGGATTTCTAAATTCAATTATTTCACTAAAAGGATTAGTTCTTGAATATATATATATATATATATATATATATATATATATATATATATTCTTCTTCTTCTTCAAAAGCGCAACAGCTTTTCACAGGCCAAGGCTGACTCGCAGATTTTCCTCCATCTGGCCCTGTCCGGTGCGACGGCCCGCAATCGGTTGACTCCCAATAGCTTGAGGTCCTTTTCAACGTCGTCTATCCATCTTCTAGGTGGTCGTCCCCTACGTCTCGTCCCTTCAATTGTGGAAAAAGTCACTTTTTTGGAAGAATTTCCACACATCAGAATTTCTGAAGAGGTAGCCCAGCCATCTAATGCGTGATGCTTTAATAGTTCTCACAATGTCGATCCAACCAAATTTGTCATATTTTTTGTAAATTTCGTGGTTGTAAAGAATTCTCCTAACGTTATTCTCTTGAAGAGATCCAAAGATTTTTTTCAAACTTTTTCTTTCAAAAATTAGCAGTTTTTCCTCCTCTGTTTTGTTTAGGGTCCAACACTCACTTCCATACGTAACTGTAGGCCTGATTAAAGTTTTGTAGATGTAATATATATATATATATATATATATATATATATATATATATATATATATATATATATATATATATATATATATATATATATATATATATATATATATATATATATATATATATATATATATATAAATAGTTTTATATTGGATAAATATGTACTTCCACTATGTAAAAGTGAATTCTTTAACATCAGTGCCCTTTTTAAAGAGCAAATATTTCGTTCCCTGCAACATCTAACACAATTTGAGGATGAGGAGCATCAAAAACCGAATTTACTTTATTTCTTTCATTTCATTTCTTGATTAATGCAAGCAATTTTTTTTGGTTTAATGTACACAAAACACAAAGCATAATGCAATAATATTATTTACTCTAACAATTAGATGTTTCGATGACAATTAGCCTATTAAAATAAATTGTTTAAATGATGGAATGAAAGATAATTAATTTATGCATCAAAAAATGACACTTTGGCCCAAAAAAGATAAATATATTTGATATCCGAAAGTTTAATCCATTAAATTTCGATATTTTGAATTTAATATCTTAACACATTAAAAATGGATTTGCTTTTCATTAGAATAATAAGTAAAAGTAAAATAGAAAAATTGCTTGAACAAAATTAAGGAGATTATTATGCATACGAAATATATATTAAGTATTTTTTTAATACATGAAAGATAAATTTTTCGAAAAGAAGAAATATAAAAAGCACTAAAATGTTTTGAAATATTTGATAGTGTTAGATGTGGTGTTAACATCGGCAATGCCATTTAAATGAGCAAAAAGAAATATTTATTTTTACTCTCAAACCTAAAAAATAAAAATAAAAATATATTGTGAACGAAAAGAGTAATTTTTCATTATAAACGAAAGAAAAAATTATATTTATTGAGATTGCTTTAATAAAGTGGAGGAGAAAAGAAATAAAGCTTATTTATGGAAATTCTACAAAAATAGATTTATTTTCAGTTTCTTTTATATTTGAATTTTTTTTACATCTGATGAACAAATGTTTTTATAAACTGGATGCATTTTAAAAATATTTTGAATGATATATAAGCAAAAACTAAGACTAAAAATTTTAAATTAAAGTATTACTTAACTGTATAGGAAAAAAATGTTGTTTTATTAATCACAAGTCCATAATTAAAGATTATCATTTTAACCGAGTTTATTTCACTTTGCTTTTAAAGAAATTTAAATAAATTGAAAACTATGCTTCATACCCCAGCTAATTATAGGGTTTTTCAGTTTGTACAAAAAATATGTGCAACTAAGCTGTAGTTTCTGGCATAGATATAGTGATACGAAAGCATCTCGCTTTTTATTTTAGTACACAGTTTTTGTATTTAATAAATTTCTACAATTATTAAAATGTTTAAATTTCTGCAACTCTTTTTAAAATTGAAAACATTTTCAATAACTATTGTTAATTATACTTTAACTAAGTACTCTGAGAAAATTTTTTTTTTCTATCTTGAAATGAATTACGTAGCTTACTTTGAAAATATTATGCATGAAATAGATTTAAATATATATTTCCATTCTCTTTTTTTTAACTCTTGTCTTTAAATAATAAAACAACGATTATTTGCTCATGCTATCGATTTCCAGAGCAAATTTAAGTACTTATTATTTCTTTGTTTATGAAACCTATAATAACTAATGATGTGAATGTTTTTTTAATAAGTAAATGCTTTACTTGATACTTACGAAATGTTAACTGCGCCTTCATCAGGCATTTTTAAATTTTTTCGGCTGCTTGAAGTTTTTTTCCGCTAAAAAATAGCAAAAATAAAATCGACAATTTTTCTCCTGTGACATTAGAAGTAACCAATGTCAGACTTACGTTGCGGCTTATAAAACTATATTTAGTTAGTCAAATTATATCAGAGTGATCGGATAATAAGTGAGCATTTTTGACTTTTATATACTTTAAAAAAGGACTATATATAAAACATTCTAAGAAATAAGCACAAATTCTTCGAGAATTTTAAACTCTCTTTACAAAACTAAACTCTCTCACTCTCTTATTTCGGCTTCTATACTCTCTCCATTTGGGTGTTTGCAACTCACTTAGTCAATAACTAAATGGCAATGATAGAGGTGAACCCAAAATATCGACAACGAAGTTAAAGATGGACTATAACAAAAGTATTAAGCGTTATAAAGAACTAAATTTTATCGAATTTTGCTGTTGCTGTTTTTTTCTATTTGTATAAAACTGGACATTATAGCAATACACCACCCCAGTTCACAAAAATATGAAAGTTCATAATATTGTAAAGTCTAATATACAAAGTCCATTTTACATTTTACATGGGCAATATTGTAAAATGTCGCAGTTTTTGTAATATAATTTTAGTTACTGTTTTATTTTCAATGTAAATTCAAAGAAGGAAAATATAAAAAGTTAGTGTCATTACAATGAATATTCTTAATTCTGCAAGTATATTATGGTTTTTTAATGAATTTTCACGAGAATGGTACATTATCTTTTTAACTTTAACAATGACTTCGATTAAAACATTTATTGAGGCTTTAAAAATATTATATGATTACAAATGTATTATTTTATATGCATTATTATTTAATTGATAAAGTGTGTGTTATTTTTATCTTGTGTTGATATTCTATTAATTGTATATAGTGTTTAGATAATTAAGAATAGTTTATAGCAGCATTAATGATTTTTGACAAAAACCATCCTGGTATTCAGATTCCCGCTCTTAAAATAACCCTCAAAATTATTTTTTTTTGCTCGTTTATCGAGTAAGACTTTCATAAATTACCTTATAATACTTATTCTCAATTTTTGGTTATAATTATCGTTTATAGCATATTTAAGTTTCTTAAACAATCAATAATTTGATGGCTTGGTTGCATACCCAAGTTGAAATTCTTGATGGCCCCATCAAAATAATTTGATGATTCATGCTGGTTTCAGGGTGATTCAAGATAGTCCAACATCATTTATTTTCATGGTGTTTGATTTGCCAACAAACATCCATCATCCCATGATGGAAAATGCTACTTTAATACCATGATGGTTAACCATCAAGAGAAATCTGATTCTCCTGAATCAACAATCCATGACGATCCTTGAAGGTTCCAATTGTAGATTTATCTGATGGTTTAGTGGGAATTCTTGTTGGTTCAGCAGGAATATACCATCAAAATTAATTGTTTTTTTCTATGTTGACCCATCTAAAATCGAACCGAGTTCCTACATTGGGATGATGGTGGTTCCTCATTGTTCCAACATTTGATTTCTACGAAACTAAGATGCAAATTTCTGTTGGTTCAACATGAACAAACCATCAAAAGAAGTTTCTATTCTTATGCTGGACCATCTCAAATCAGTCCGAATTCCTGCATTGATGGTTACTTATCTTGGTTATCATCAAAAAATATAATGGTTCATGATGGAATTATTGATGGTTACCATCACGATTATTTTGGTCCATCAATGGAAAACCATCAAGAATTTTGACTTTGGTATAGAGTAATAAAAAATATGACGCTTATCATTAAATACTCGTATACTATACTTACCCAAGTCGTGAAAGTGACATAAAATTAAAATAAATTAAATAAATATTTAATGTATCACCTATTAAAAGTAATTCCGTCTCAAAATTCTTTAAATATTTATGCATTTATAAATATTTCTTTAGCTTTGAACAAGTTTAGCAATTTCATTTTGAAAATAACAAATGGAGAATATTAATTCTAAAATGAAATCACTTGAATGTGTATGGATTTATTTTTGTATTCGCATTTTAGAATGCTCTTCATAAAAGTTGAATGAAATGGAGAATCAAATAGAAGTACTGTAATTCAATTTGGTCTGTGCTATTATTTCA
Source organism: Parasteatoda tepidariorum (assembly GCF_982258835.1). Classification (NCBI taxonomy): domain Eukaryota; kingdom Metazoa; phylum Arthropoda; class Arachnida; order Araneae; family Theridiidae; genus Parasteatoda; species Parasteatoda tepidariorum. The sequence goes on from NC_141765.1 coordinate 57,854,323, forward strand.
AATGTTGAAAGGACAGTTTTATGCAATAAATATGAGCTTTGTCTGATTTCCTGCCGATACCACAAAAATAAAGATTGCTTGAAAGGCATTATAAAAGAACTTGATTTGAAAGGTTTTCCAATCAATAAAAAACACATGTGGCACTTTCTGTTCCCAAATTTTTGTGGAAAAGAAATTGAAGTATAGTAAGCTCTTTTCTGTAATAGAATTATGAGGTTATTCTGACGTAAAGCTTTCTTTTTGAGTTATTTGATAGATTTGGGATATGAAAGTTATAACGGAGTGCGAGACAAGTTATATGAGCGTTGTTTACAGCAATTTATGATATACTTAATTGAAAGATGTTAAAGATATTTGTGTTTTATAATTTATTTGATCTACTTGATACTATAATTTTTTATTTGGGGAAGGCAAATTGATTGATTATAATTTACACGCTCTGTTTTTTATCTATAACATATAGATTTCTTTGTGAGTTTCTTGATAGATATATAATATGAAAGCTATTATGTACACTGTAAAAAATTTCAGAATAAATTACAGTATAAAGTTACGACGGTTTTGGTAGATAGTCCATAAAATCCACTTTTACTGTAAAGTAATATACAGCAATATTTATTTGTAGTGACATAGTTAATTTACGGGCAATATTATTGTAAAATTTACGGTAAATCATACATCAGAATATTTGTCCCGTAACATCAGTAAATATGGATTTTATTTTGAAAGTACTAACCTGAGTGCCACTATTTTTTACCGTAATTTGATCTAGAAATTTTTATAGTGTAGGGTGGTGCAAATATAACTATCGCTGTTTATTGCCAGTTGTGAAAAGGAAAATTATTACAGATATTTGTGTCCTATAATTTCTATCTGTTTTATTGTTTAAAAAAATTATCCAAAGAAGACAAATTAATCTGTTATATTCTACACTTTCAGTTGCTTAACTCTGGTCTTCTCACCTTTTATCTCACATCTGGTTCACCTGTCAGCGGGGATGCCCAAAAGAAAATTGAAAAAGAAGCAAAGTGTATAGCAAAAAGAAAATTTAGGGGTTAATAATTAAAATCAAATTATTTTTTTTAATTTCAAAAACCGAATATTTAATGTCATTAATTTAAATAAATGAATTTACCGGTATTCCAGCTTAATTATAGCAATAGGTAAGTAAAAAAATGCATCCAAATATGCAAGACATATCAAGGAAGAAATTAGTTACCATATTGCAAAGTTACAATCGGAGAAATTGTGTCTTAAATATTTGCTGTGGATGGTCGCGGCTATATTCCACCCGCTGTGTAATGCGGGTGGAATAAAGCCGTGAAGACACTATTTTTCCAAACAGCAGCCATAATCATCATTCTTGTACAGCAAAATATTTGCCTTGCCCACTGTTTTTCAAAATATCACAAGTCGAAATGGCACAGAGGTTAAAGCACTGGACTATTAAAGACTGATGTTCAATCTCCGACGGAAATTTGCAGATCAATCAGCTTTTGATCTATGAGTTCTAGTTTCTCCTGAAAACAAAACAGATCGAGGTGACCTTCTGGCACTCAACGGGCTGCTGCGGGATTGCTTTATTTTCTATCATTCCGTCCTGGAGCATCTTAATGGATAACATAACCGATTTTCATGCACCAGTTTAGATGAAAGCTTAAATCAGTTTTTCACAAAAAAATTACAATTTAGTGGTCGATAAAAAATATTAATTTCGAACTTAATCCACGTTGTTTCTTTTCAGTATGCCATAAAATATTGCAAAAAATCTTTCAAGTAATCTAATTTTAACTGCTTGCAGAGAACTTTGACTTTGTTTTCCTTTAAACCTATGAGGCTATTTTTCCCATACATGTTCTTCTTTTAGGGAAAAAATTTAAGGAGTATTAAACTAATTCCGATGAAAATTTAGATGTATACATACAAAGACAAGTAGTAATATAAATTTATATTGAGTAAAATATGAAATATTAACTCAATCATCTATTAATTAGTTAAATATATTTTTCACGAAGCATAATAATTAAAATTTATGTATAGCTATAAGTTTTCTTTAAAATATTATGTCTGCAAGTTATCCATCGATATTTTTTTTTAAAAACATTTCATCCAAAATAGATAATAAAGTGCATAAATTAAGAATAAGTTAAAAACAATGTAAATACCTTAAACGTTTTGCAATTATCGCATTAAAATTACAACAGTAAATTTGAACTAACCTAATCCGATAATCAAAATTTTAAAAAATCCGGCCGATTATTTTTGTCTCATTCATGTGGAAAATTTAAAGTAAAAAGAAATTTAGTCTTCTCCTGTTTAACTATAGCGTTGTCATCTATTTTTTTCTTCTTTTAAAATGAATGTAGAAGGCCGTCAAAAAAAGAGGATAAAAAAAATGTTGATCCTTTCTTTTCTCTTTAAAATTCTTTTTGTGGGAAATGTCTCTGTTTTAACTCGAAATCGATCCATAGAGTTTATTTTCTCTCCATTTTATACCCTGAGAAAAAGGCTTTTCATATTCTTTTTTTGGAGAAAACTGAGAAAACCGCTTTATTTTTTATGACAATGTTAACTCAGGTGTGCATATATTGCAATGAAGAAAGTAAACATCAATAAATTTAATTAATTTTGTATAGTCATCCTTTTTATACTATTAAATTGTTTTAATACAATGATATAATAAATTCAATTGTATTTTTAAAAGAATAAATGTTAACATGAGCCTTACTTTCTTAACTATATTATTGTAATTTCAATTATTATAATTCAAAATATTTCAATTACACTTTCTACAGTATGTCTAGCTTCTTATCTGATAACTTTTTAGGTGTTATCTGCCATCTATCTGTCTGGCTTTTTCTTACTTTTAAGGAAAAAGTGCGCTCTTAAACAATAAAAGAATCATCAAACGTTAATACATTAAACACTATTTTTACTTTTGATTTCAAAATATGCACTTAAAAACAAACAAAAGTCAGAATAAAATATTTCTATTTTATTCTGAATTTAAATCGATAATTTATCTAAGCAATATTCTAATCTTATTCTAAGAAATATGGATATTTTTATGAAAGAAAAGTGAAGCAAATTCTGAAAGTCTGCCTACAGTTTGAACAACATTTCTTATTGTTATGATGCATACTGATTCTCGATACATAAAAATGTTAAAGGTATTATTAAAATTATTCTGTTCTCCTTGTAAAAAATACTTGTTTTAGTGTTGCCAAAAACTTCATTTTTATCAAATGTACTGGAGTACGAATGGGATAGAAGCTTATAGTAAGTTTTGTAAGCATTAACGCAAAATTTTGTCTTCCTATCTATAATTCTGTCAAATTTTGTCTTCCTATCTATGTAAAACGTTGTTTCTTATACAAGCAGATTCCATAAATAATACCGAATTTATATATTTTTATTTAAAGGCGTTACAAGTTTAATAGCTAGTATATTGCTACGGTAGTTTTCGTATCATGCGCAACTTATTGCGATTATATTTCCTTGATTAGCCAAATACTGAATAATTCATTTAAGGAAACTTTCTTTCATACGGTAATTTTAAATTTTATTTATATTTTATATTTTTAAAAAAGATTTCCTTGTAATGAGAGAGATATTCGAGATATTTTGTATTTTACCGTGACATCTCGTGCCGTCACGTACTTAGGTTGTTCTATGGTAACTTCGCCAAGCGTACATACGTGATTGTGCGGATTTAACATGAAAGTATAAAATCGCTCAATTTATTAAATCTCATTGGGCGCCACAAATCCTGCTGTGGGAACAACTACTCTTTATTTTTTATTATACTAACACTAAATATAAAATAATAATAAGTAAAAAATAATTATAAATATAAACTATGATTATTTTATAATAATTTTCATGAGAATGAAAAATATTTATCAAGTATTTAATGACAAGAGGCTTAATGAAAAAAATTGAGACTCTATTTATTCTCTTCTTTGAAAACACCTTTAAAAACATTTTTCACTATAATTACGGAAAAACTTTTTAAATCATCTTCAATACATGATAAACGTTGTCACAAAAAATTGTTATAAGTAGTTGGTTACCACCAACCCGTTCGTTGGAGAGTAGTTAAGACGAATTCTCTTATCACTTACTCTCCCTTTTAACACCTTGACATTGAGAGAAATTGTAATGGGATTACTGTAATATAGTTGATAGTTTTGTAATGCAAAGTGGGTGCTCTTGCTCATGAGGTTTAGGTTGTATTTTTAGAAATCTAACTATTGACCATCTTTCTCTGCTTGTTATATCCCTAAAATACCTCATGCTTCAAGAAGTCAAAGAATCTTTAGATAATAATGGATTTCTTTTTCTTCCTGATTTTTCAATTGTGACAATCACTCTTAATATCAAGGCCTTGAAAGGCAAAGTAAATTAGAAGAGAATTCGACAATGATAGTGTTAGACTCAATGGAATAAATGCTTTTGTCGAAATTAGTTACATAGAATCTAGATGCAAATTATGCTTAAAAAATACTGCAGCTGTGTTGCATTAATGCAAAGTTAATTTACATAGAGAGTGTTCACATTTGTATCATACAAAATAATCAATTTGGAAAAAATGAGCAAGTTTATAAAGGAGAGTATAGCAATTTTTTTTTTTAAATTTTCTTTTGGCTTTATTCAGTCAATTTTAAATTCTATTTAGGACGTAAAAATGCACTAATTGTATAAAATAGTAGGAGGTTTTCAATTCTCATTTGAAGAATCGAATGAGTTGGAATAAAAATATATTTTTTATCATTTACGTTTTTCAATTTTTTTAGCTATACGTTCAGATATCATTTGGCACCAAAACTCCCATATAGAGAAAAAGCCATAAAAATAAAGTTAATTTAAATTTTAGTATGAAATCTTTTATTTCGCTTTGGATGTTCATGATTAAATTCAATAATTCGAAAAAAATTCAAAAATTCATAAATAAATAAAACTTTGACATAGCGATACCTAATGGGATATACTTGACTTGAAATTAGCTAATAAATCTGATGTAAGCAAAAAATCATCCTAAGCGAAATGAAATGTATTTAATTAAAACGAGGTCAGAGACGAAAAATAAGGCATTTAGAGAGATTTGAAACCTTTCCGCTTAAATTGCTCATCAGTGCGCAATCTCTACCAGCCACTGTTCACTTCACGCTTGCGCAGTATAGATCAAAATACGCAGAAAATGGAAGTAAACCGCACAGAATAGTATTTAAAATCCTATTTGCTCCACTTATTACGATAGTTCTTTGATTTTGATCTCATTTGCTTACAAAATTACATAATGTATATTACAGATGAAATTTTTATTAAACGTAAGAATTACTTTTAAATAGATATGTTGCAGTTAAAGTAGTTCTAAGTACGGCATATAATATTAACACAAGTATAGATGTTTTTATTTATGACGTGGCCTATAAATTGGCTTATTTGCGGCCAACCGATAAAACTGCGAGTCTTTTTATAGACAACTGCAGTTTTTTTTTCCTTTAACTGACTGCTTTATATTTCAGGATAGCATATACTTAAACAATAATGCTTTGAAGAAGTCATGTTTGATTTCCGAACCGTGGCATTTTTGATCGATAATCCTCCATCTTTTTATTAATCACTTCTTCTTCCAAAGTGATGCTTTACATGTTCCAAACATCTCTGCTTATCTCTTTGTTCTCAAACACGTTACAACATAGTTATTATTAGATATATAATTTGGGGGAATGGTAGATTTATCGTCGGTTTGCCTTTTACATTATCATAAATTATAGGTAAAGGATCTATCTTACGTGTTCGTAATTGATGTTCTCTAAACAAGGAATATCAGCAAAATTACAGGCTTTCGAATAAATTTGAATGCAAATCATAATTCTTAACTATTTTGAACTCACAAGACAATTTAGACTATTCATAAGTCATCCTAATACTCTAAGCCATAACTAGGTTTGACGAGATGTTAGCCATGTGACTTTATACGTTAATTATATTTGAACAGTTGAATTTTTTAATGCTTGCAAACATATTAAATAATTTTGTAGGTCACTGTAGTCCGATAGTTTGCAAAACGTTTTTTTTTAAGTCATCGAGCATAAAGTTTGTAGAAAAAAACAAGGATGTCCCAAACCTAATTTTTTTATTAAAGTATGCATCCCTATGTTTTCTACACTTTTGCAATGTCCATGCATATTGGAATAAAACCCCGGAGGATGAGAATCAGTAAATTTCTTGACGACCAGTTTTGAATCATTTTCGGAAATAAAATGTTTTCCTATTGAAAAGTAATCCAAATTCAGTAGTTACAAGAGAGTGTCGAATTTAATCGTTTTCAGAGGGGGCTAGATGTAATCAGTATGATGGATCATGAAAAAGTACCAATCCTAATCCTAAATCCTAATGTGTTTCCGCCTTCATTGGAACAATAAAAAGTTCGGTAATATTTACCAAAGTGCTTTGGTAACGATTTTCGAAAGATTAACAATAGATTATGGTTTTATAGTATGTTATAAAATTTGTTACATTTGGAAAAATTTGTTAAATTTATCATGATACTTTAGAGCATGACATAATTCGGTTAAGTTATGCATTTTTTAAAGCTTAATTTTGTAGTAATAAGATGCACAATTTAGAAGCCATTACTACATGAACGAAAAAATTACCAAATTGATGATTTAAATACCATTTATATTAGTTTTATTAACCAGAATTATGGTTTTTTAATAGAAATATCATTATCATATAGTGCGATAATTTTACCAGAATTTTTTTCTCTACGTATATTCTTCCATAATCCATAAAAACGATGTATGAAGTAACAGCTTTTGCAAAATATTCATATTGATTAGTAAAATATGATGTCAACTTATGATCATTGAACAGGTATTTAAAAGATTTTGATGAACATCCCCTTAACTTTAACTTTCATGAACATTCCATTTTTTACATCCCCTAAACTTTATTGATTATTTATTCATATTTGTTTTTATTTAAAGTTTTTAACTACAAGTTTTAGAAAATATGCGGAATGTAATATCAGATATGTTTAATTAAAAAATAGTATAAATATAATATTTATATTAAATTTAAACTGCATGTTACTTATATTAAAACAAAGCTTTTAACAATCAAGATTTTTAATATTGTTCAGAAAAATTTTTATATAACTCTCTGCTGAATTCAAACAACTTTGATTTGCAAGAAGCTGTTGAGGAATATTAATTTTGAGTAAGCTTATTACATCTGAAACATGTTTTGAAGATTTTTCCTGTTAAATTAAATTAATACGGCATTTAAGAAAATAAATATTTTCCCCAAAGCACTTTTATACGGTCACAATTTTTGGATGCTTATTAAATGCTAAAGTTCGAAATTAATTTAATTAAATTCAGTTCCATGATTAAAACGTATGTTTTTCCACTTCACTCTAATATGTTATTAAAATGTTTTTCTTTTCTAGCAAGAGAAGTTCAAAAATATTTTTCTTTACTTGCATCGCAAAGTTTCAGACTTTATAATTACATCTTGCTACAAAGCTTTTTCCTTCACATTTGTTTACATTTCATTAACATGAAACTTCGTTAGTTTCTGAGAATCGTCCCACTCTGATTAAACTCGTTTATTTAAAGTAAACATTTTGAAAAATCGTATTCTTCTGTTGTTTTTCTTTATATAAGGATTATAGCTCATTAAGTTAGATTTAAAAATAACAGTGCCCTTCATTACAATTGTAATTAAAATATGACTTAGCAAAATAGTTTTTCCGTGCCCCATTACAAAAACTTACAAAGCTAGTTTAATTTAAATGCCCACAGACAATTGATATTTACCACTTTAATTATATGAGTAATAGTAACTCGAATCTCTAATTTTTATTTGAAAATTTAACTTTTTCTCTTGAACAAATTCTCGAATCTAAATTGTTTTAACATCATAATATTGTATAGTTTCATTCGTTTATTTTACTTGTGAAACATCTTTTTGAGCTTCTATTAACTTAAAATCAAAACTTAATTACATAAAATACAATTAAACATGGTGTTGCGTGATGACATATAATTAGAAACTTTTTTTTAAAATTGAAATAAGAAGAAGCATGCACTGTCGTTAATTAATATTCAAAAAAGGCAAAATAAAAGCAGAAACGTTAACTAAATCTAACTATTAGATATTAGCTTTAAATTAATACTCAACGGCATAAATACTATTAAACATTGTGTTCCGTAATGACCATCCTTAATATATAATTTCATTTCTTTTTTTAAATAAAAAAAGAAACATGTACACATCAGATGCCTAAACTCATATTTAGAAAAAAAGTTTACGAGATCTAACGACTAAATACTAGCTTAAAATCAATACTCAATGGCATAAATACAATTGAACATTTTTTTCCGTAAAGACCGATCTTAATGTATAATTTTACAAGAAAAGTTTTAAATAAAAAAAGAAAAAGTAAACACATCAGGAATCATAAATTAATATTAAAAGACGAAAAAAAAAGGATATCGAAATATGCAGTTATATATTAGCTTGAATTCAACACTCAAAGACATAAAGTACAATAAATTAAAAATTGTGTTCCGTAATGACCGCTCTTAATATGTAATTTTAGATCAATTTCTTTAAATTGAAGAAGAAAATGTATCAGATCAGGGGTCATAAATAATTATAAAAAAATACGTCATCGAAATCTAAAAAATCATTGCTGGAAAATTAAAATATCAAAACATATTTTATTGTTGGAGGAAAAAGAGATTGTGGAAGGGCGATTATTCGAAACACCTTCGAGTCTCACTTAACTGGCAAACAAACTGGTTTTTATGTTTTTCATTTTGACTTCTTCACTAACAATTCTTCAGGATTTGACAGCGTTTTTTTTACTCAGTTTTCATATTAATTTGATTAGATTTTTCAATTTTAATTTTCTCAGTTTTCATATTAATTTGATTCAATTTTTCAATTTTAATTTTGACAAGGATTCTAAAAATGTGTGTCAATAATAATGCGGAAAATAGTCTTTATAAAATATCATGCACAGATAATTTCAATTTAAAACAAATACAACAAACCCGTTAAAAATCTGAAATTACAGACAAAAAAATAAATGCTTAACAGAGAAATCAATTCCGACTGATTAGTTTTTATTCAGCTCCTTCATCTTTTCTTTCTTTTTCTTAAAATTTTTCTTCGCAACTAAATAATTAATATTGGTACGAAATTAATGGTGATTTATCAAAACCTATTCTTGTTGCAAAATTGTATTCATGTTATTTCCCCGCCAAAATATTTTTGGCACAGCACAGAAAAGCTTATCGGAAAATAATTTGAAGCAGAAGATCTGTTTGTTAAGACTTAAGTGTTACAAACTAAGACGTTCAATTCCTTTACTACAAATGATCCTCTTATTTAATTCTTGCAAAGCAATAATGAAGTATTAGAAATGTTTTCAGAACTGATACGTCTAATCTGTTTTACTAGACTTTATAAGGTATATTAAATCATTTGGTAGCATGGTAATTTGTCATTTGTTTTGATTAAATTACAGATACCTTATATATATTTACTTGTTATAAAACTTCAATGCAGTCCTATATTCTAGCCAGATAAATTTGAAAATAGATGAGTAAATTGATACTGCCACTTAATACCAACAATTCAGTTCTTAAAATGAAATAAATGCAATCCTATTGTGCTTAATGTGGATTTGAAAAAAGATAAGTAAAATTTGAAATTTAGTTTTTTCTAAGATAAAATGTCATGAATTTTATTATTCAGTTATTTGATATTCTGTAGGTAAGAAAATGAAACAGCTGAAAATTAAATTCAGCAAAATAAAATAGAAAATAAAATAAACGAAATAATTATAAATTTAATTTAACGACGCATTATAGTTTGGAAACAAGGTCAATAAATTTTGTACAGCATCCTCGTATACAAATGATAAAACTTACTTCAGTATCAAAATACAGTGGCTGGTTTCTACGGTGTTAAAGTTACGTACGGTGTTAAAAAAATTTCTAATAGATTAAGAATCGAAAATAGATTTTTTTTTCTAATGGAATAGATAAGTTGCAAAAAAAAAGAATAAGTAAGTTGAAAAAGATTTTTTTAAAATCTTAACATGATATATTACAACGATCAGCAGTATGTAGAGCAAGAGAGTTGCAGATGCAAGCTAGAGATGAAATACAAATAGATTATAAAGCTTAGAATGAGTAGAATAATTTTATTCGAATGGGATTTTTTTTAATTATAATTCCAGCTCATTTGCACGCATTCCTGTTTTAGAATGAAAGGTAATTTATAGCTAACACATTTGACTTCACAATTACAAATAAATCATATTAATCAGCTCTAAAACAGCAATATTGTTTTTATGTAAAAAAGAATATTCTAAAATATTTAAATGAATATCGAAATCCAAATTGCCCCTTTTAAATATTTATCATATATTTTATTATATAATTCTAAAAATAATAACTAAAGTAAAATTGTCTAAAAATTTTCAATTTAAAATTTAAAATATTTATTCTCATAAAATTAAATAGTTATTCAAATCTAATTTCCAATACCTTCTTTACACTAATTTTAAAACACTGTAAAAAATTTCGGATTAAATTACTGTAGGAAGTGCCGGCACTCAAAGTGCCGGTTGATTTTAAACATACAATCCATTTTTACCGGAATATGTTGCGGAACTAAAAAAAAAATGATATGCCATAATTTTTGCAGTAATAGTTACAGTAGAACCACTGGATCACTCTAATTAAATATATATTAATGTGAATTTTAGAGTATAATATTTTCGGTAAAAATGGATTTCACGGTGATGGATGTTACGGATGATGCACCCAAAAGTACCAGTACTTTATATCGTAATTTATACCGAATTATTTACAGTAAAATCCTCTAAATTAAAACTAAAACTTTCAATTTCAGAAACATAAATATTCTCGCTTACACAATTATTAAAAGAAATTTCTCCAGAATAGTTAAAGGTTCGAAAACCAATTTGCTGCTAACGATTCAACACATTAAGATTTTTGATAGCTTAGAACCATGATATAGTGAACCTTTCCTGCTTCCTTAATGCGATGCCAAATCGAAACATATTTAATTACAAATTAAACCATACTATCATGCCCGTTATTAATTATCCGTTGCTAATATTCAGCGAAAAATCAATTATTGATTAAATTTTGCTTAATTAATTTAGCACCTTTTTAACGATGTAGCAAATATTTATTTACCCATATTAGTGTGTGTTTTTTCTGATTATAACCAGAAAGTTACAGTTGGCGACTGCCTACATGTAAACGACTTATTTGAAAGTAATATTAAATGACTATTTTTTGTTTTTATTTTTTTGTTATTTTAACTTAAACAGTCACCTTAAAATATGTTATGTAGATTTATACACCCACGTATCTCCATTCAAAATACAATCACTATATCATATTCGATTTAATTAGAAATTATCTTGTGTTGACTGAATTCCCGAAATAAACAGTGTCTTTCTATAATTAGGAATGTTTCATTAAAAATTTACTAAGTTTTGAAAACTAATTTGCTTTTCTATGGAAAATATCACACTTAATATCGAATGGTAATTCAAATTCGCTTGAAGAAAATATCTGAATAAATCTTTAGTTTGTATAATTACTCGGGGTATAATTTGAATACACCTACACATTCTTGTTTAAAAATATATTCAATATGTCATGTTTGATTTTATATTAAAAAAGATCTTGATTTCCAAATTACAACAGTGAATTTTTAGAATTTCTTATGCTTCAAAATGCTTAATTGATTTTTGACAACAAATTTGTCGTTAAACGACAAATATCACAAAAAATATTGCTTGTTTCTTCAAAAAAATTATCAGAAAAATTAAATAATTTCAATACCTTTACTCCAAGTAAAATTCTAACACATCCAAGCTGTAAAAAATTCCTGATCAATTACAGTTAAAGGTACTGGCACCCTGAGTGCAGCACCCGTAACATCCAATTTATAGTAAAATTTTAAATCATAATTATTACAATAATATTTTTTTAATTACAGTGATTCAATAATTTCACAGTAAGTACACTGTAAAACTACGGTATATCAATTTTTTTCCGTAACATTTTACTGTAAAAAATACTGACTCCCTGAGTGTTGGTCCCAGAATTTAATTCATAATTTTTTACATTCGTTCTTTTATTTCAGAATATACACTATATCTCACGATTGATTTCGTATTAAAATTGAACCCGTTTCTTTAATTCCTACAATGAAATAGCCTTCTAGGAATGTTTTAAAAAACTTTCAACGAATTTTTAAGTATTAAGCTCTCAATGATAAATATCACATATATTAAAAAGAATATTTTATCAGAAAACTTTGGATATAAAATAACTTCTGTTAACTTTTGCATTCTGCAACTTTGCAATTTAACTTTTGCATTACAATAATATCAAGCAAATCATGTAACTTTACTTAAAGTAAAATTACATATACGTGGGTGTATTGTAATTTTACTTAAAGTAAAATTACATTACACCCACGTATATCTGTTTGAGAATATATTCGATAAGTCCTGTAAATTACAACCGACAGGTTAAATTCCTTAATTACCGGCGATCCAGCCCATTCAACTCTCAAAATACAATAATGAGGCTTCCACTGAGTTAGATCTTAGCTATTAGATGGGTCCAATGTAGAGATTTGGGTGTCAAGTATAGGGATTGGGACATCGTCCTAAATCGGCTCTCGACTGCTAAAATATTGCATCTCAGCATTCTTTTGTGTTAACTCGATGCGTCGATTAATCGGATCAAGCAAAAGCTGACTCATCGAAGCTCTTTCCTCGTTTCGCGTTCGCCAGAATTATCTCAGATTTGGGGAGGAGAATTGACAGGTGTTGCCTTCGCACGAACTTCTCTTCGTGCATTCTTGCCATAAGGAATATTTCAAAAGAATATTTACCATACTTACTGATGTGAAGGATTGAAAAAAAGGGATGGTATAAATGAAACTTACGGGTTTCATCATTTAGAATGTTAAATATAGTCACATTAATTTTTTTCGTGATAATTTTAAAGAAATATATATATAATGAAACAAAACTATAGTATTAAAATGAAGATTAAAAATGCTTGCATATTTTATGAATATAAAACTGTTAGTAGAGGATTAATAATATTATGGCATGAAACGATAATAAGCAATTTACTATTATAATTATATAAACAATTTACTATATGAAGTATATAATAGGTTTTTATAGAAAACATTGTTAATTTTTAATGAAATTTTCATTGAAAATAGACGCAAGACTAACAGTGATGCTTTTCAATAAAAACTGCAATAAAATTCTTATTGTTTTTATTAGATAAAATAAAATAAAATCTATGGTATCAAACAGTGGATAAGGTATAAAGCAGCAATATAAATATATTAAATTTTATTAACAAAGCAAAGGATAATAATAATTGTATATTAGATGTGAGAAACAGAAAACAAACCCATTTAAATCGTTGAACTGTTATAAATCAAACAGAAGAATTTCTGTGAGTTAAATATTATAATAAAAACGATAAGAAAATATAAATTTATCAAATTATCCTAGAAATAAGTATTTTGTGTTACAAAGAATAGAAATGAGCAATACTGATTTGAGAGACAATTTCACAGGTTTTTTAAGAACTTTGAAAATAATATAATTCTAAATTTGAATTTAACATTCACTAAACATCATTCACGATTATCATAAAGAAAAAAATATGATCAAACAAATTTATGCAATAGAAAGTAAGATGTAAATATAGAACGTCGACAAACGAAATTATAAATAATATGCTATTTTATAATGATGATTATATAATAATTATAGATATAAGTATTAAATATCAAGATGATAATAAGAATACGTATAGATATAAGTATAAAATAATAAGATAATAATTAGAATACGTATAGATATAAGAATAGAATCGATTTTTAAAAAAATCTGAATTTGCTACTAAGTTATATTTCTATTATAGGAAAATTTCAGGGAATCAAAAGAATTTTCAAAAACTTGAACGAGTTAACGATTTTGCGCAATTTTGAGTTATCATGAATTTATAAAAAAGTAAACCAAAACAGAAAAATATTCAAATATCGAAAAAATATTTCATTACTTCGATGAAAGTAATTTTTAAATATAGTTTTATTGAATTTAAATAAAAGGTTTCTGCACGTTGTAAGAGCAACTCCACTCCCCCAAAACTGCATGTCCATATACAGATTAGTTAGGTATTTTATTCACAAATTACTATGTCCATATATAGATTTGCTAGCATTCTATTCATAAAAAAATCTTACAGCTTACTTATTTTTTTTAAAGATGGGGAAAGCTATGTTCGATGATAAAAGAACCATCTTTTCATTTTGCTCACTTTATTTTCAATTCTTTGCATTTAAAATAATAAAAAAAATGGTTTAATGTTCCTTAAAAGCTACTGAATTGCATAGTAAAAGATTGAACTAAAACCGTTTAGAAAAATGACAACCGTTTAAAAAAATGAATTACTTTGACTAAAATAAGCGCATACTAATTTATGTTTTACGACGCAACAAAATTCGTATTTTACGACACAAGAAAGAAATCACCCGGAATTACTTCTTATCTAATTATCAGATTTTCACGTACTAGTACTTAATGTTAATGGTTAAAGAGCCTAAACTTAAATATACTAATTAATTAGTGAGGACGATATTTTAGGTTACGTAATTATTCACAAAAACGTACTTTCTCTGAATAAACATACCCTTTCTTTTGACGGATTTATCTTAGCCATCATAATACGCGAGTAGCTGAAATCTGGGAAAGATTGTCCCAATAGTTCAGGCAAACGAAAGGACGAATGATCACTTTTTGCGTAACTCACCATATTACCGGAACTAATGAAGCGAATCAAATTATTTTAGCACGCAATTATAAATCTGGATTATACCAAAGAGAATTCCACGCAAAAAAAATTTTTTTTGAATACTTACTATTTTTTTAGTATTGAATTATATTATTATCTATTATTTAATTATATTGTCATTTATTATTTAATAATATTATTATTTATTATTCAATTATATTATTATTTATTAATTAACTATATACTATTATTTATTATTTAATTATATAATTAATACTATTTGCCGATAAAATTTGATATTGTAAGGTATAAAAATTTAATCTAAGTAATTTTAAATGTCAAAATTCGAATTGTGGACGAGATCAGTTGAATAGTTATTGAGAAATAAAAACTTAAAAATACCGCTTATTTGGGAAGCCTGAAAACGTGAAAAGTAAAATTAAAATTAAGGGGCTGAAATTTATTACCACTTTTCTCCCTAAATTATTGGGATCCTGTTTTCCAGTTTGTGGCTACTTACTATATATTGAGTGTCAAGGTTCTGCATCCGTCGAAAAAAATATTTTGAGAGAAATAACGTTGAATTTCGAAACTTAAAATATCTGTATTAATTAGTCATAGTCCAATTACATAAAATCTGATCATTAGATCGAAAGTTATTCAGGGTACTAGCTTATTCGTTCACTGCACGTTGTAAAACATAAAATAGTCCGTGTTTCTTTCAGTCCAAATAATCCATTTATCTAAACAGCTGTCGAATACAATTCAGCGTAATCTCTTTCAAGAACGACTTCTTTTATAAGAGTCTTTGTTTTTCTTATTTAATGACACTAATTATGTATATGAGTTTGGCATTTGGTCGAAAATTATCACTAATTGTTTAATACTCATATGTATTTTATACTATATTAAAAGAAAAATAATCGATGTATCAAAAAGTCATGGAATAAATATTAACTGAGGATTTTTCCCGTTAATTCACGAGTAATTTTCTTTTGGGTATAAATTTCCTCATCTATTTACTTTTCCTTCAAAAATTTAGATGTAAAATAAATAAAAAAATTTTAAATTTATTACAACAAGTCAGTATTATTAAATATTATGCTTTTAAAGGTATTGACTTCTCAAATAACTTTATTATTTTTTACATTAATGTTTATATTTTTAGTTAATTTTATTTTTTATATTAGTGCATTTCACTGCAAACTATGATCTTTTTCGAATACTGTGAAAAAATTAAATTAAGAGAAAAAGGGAAAATTTAATAGAAGTTCTAGAGTGAACCAATGTTATTCGCTAAGTAATGTTTATTCTTTCTGCATATTTTGTAACAAAATTAATTTTTAGAATATCTCCATAAAACATAACTTAATGCACATACAAATAAGAAAGATACAATACGGTTTGTATTTACTTGTATACTGATAAAATAGGTTTTTCGGAACTTTAATGGCTAGTTCCAAAAACACAATTTTTTTACTCTCGTGGAAACAATAACACATTAATTAATTAACCAATTTACTTAAAATAAGAATAATTATCTATATATTAAAATATTAAAATATATTAAAATAAGAATAATTATCAAATTCTTTGAAAACTAAAACTTTGAAGTTAGTCTTTAAAAGGTAAATGAAAAATTAAACTTTAACAAAATTCAGTAAATGTCATTAATTAATCGTAATTTATGATTAGACGTAATTTATGATTTAAGGCATTTTTCAAATACGTCTTCGGTCAAACTGAATGAAGTTTAAAAATTCAATTTTTAAAGATTTCAAAGGTCTATTTATATTTCAGGAAAAAAATTACATTAGTATCATTATTATTGAAAACAGTTTATTTAAATCCAAGAAATTACTTTATTGAACTGCAAAATGACTTTATTTTTCTAAATTTCAAAGAGTCAAAAAGATTCATGTGTGTAAATTTTGAATATTTGCATCGATATTTTTATAGAAAAAGTGAAGGTTTTGGTTCTATTTGAAGGCTCTTAGTCTTTTCCCACAAAAAAAGGGGTAACCAGTTTTTTAAGTTGAATAAAACTGAACGCGTAAGTTAAACTTCATTCAAATAATATAAATGTATTAAACCAGATAAAATTGAATGAGTAAATTGAGTTTATAAACTAACCGTTAAAAAGCATTTCCAGTATTATAAGAAATGCTTACGTTTTTCCTGGTTGTACTTTACAATTACTTTTTTAAACTTGTATGTTCGCAAAAACATACTTTTACTTTTCATAATTGTAGCACTTTTAACTCAAATTTTATTTTCCCACTGAAATAATTTTATAACAAACTTCATTTTATTAACTTTACACCAATACATTTCATTTGTTCTAAGCATTTTTATCCTTTGTTCTAAGCATTCAAAATTAAGGAAAAAATTTCATAATGGAAAAATCATTATTGACTCAAAAGGGCATATTAAGTTTCGTCTTTTAATCTTAATTTTTTATCTTAATCTTAATGAAATCTTATTCTTAATCTTAATGAATGAGTTTAATTTTAATGAAATATTTTATTTATCATTTACTTAATTCGCATAAAATGCCACGTTTAGACGTACAAAGAGTCAGTTTTTAGAATATATTTTTGCACAAAAGCATATTTACATTTGAGTACAAAAGTTCCAAGTCAGCAATGTTACTTTAATTTTTTTGCAATAAAAATAAAATTAAAATTACTTGTTTTTTTAATGTCTCAGTGCTGCACAGTTTTATTATACATCTCTTTAAAGTTAAATGTATACAAAGGTAAAATCTGATAGAAGTTTGCTGACCAGAAAAGAAGTTTAATATGCATCACTTAAAATGATTCATGCATCTTTTTAAAGTTTTTAAAATAGCTGAAAACTGTAAGGAATTATAAAAGATACTCTATACGGGAACAATTTTCATTCAATAATATGATTATAAATAATTTAATACTAGTAATACAAAATTGAACTTACCCACTAATGGAAATGTTCCAAGCAGCGTTAATACCAAAATGACATTTCTATGAAATCCATGACACCATCCGCATTTCCTATTCTTCTTTACAATTGCTGTTAATGCCATGACAGTATATTGGTTATATAGTATCTCAAATTATTAATGTACAAGTCATTTGATTCAATCAAGCTATATCTAACATATTTTCATCCCTCAATATAAATAAATGTTTTTTTGCTTATTTTGCTCTGAGAAATTTCGTTCAAGCTTTAACTGTCTCCTCACAGAAGATAATAATCACATCAAACGCATTTGATACAAATGCATCCAACAAATAAAATGTTTTTGGAAAATTGAAATGTATATTTGTTGCTACTAATTTCAAGTCAGTGTTTTAGATATATAGAATATTATACAAATGTTTCCACATTTGGCACATCTGTCGCAAATGTTTTTCCCTAACTCCTAACTTGTGATAACGCATTGACTATTTTTAAAATGCAAAGATATTTACGAATACATAAAAGTATTTATACCCCAAATATTTATACAGTCAATTCAAATTGATATTCCATAATCTAATTAACATTTAAACTGCTTTCTTTTATTATATTTTTCAGAAACCTTCACTTATTCTCCAAAATAGATCTGTTCCAATTTTAAAAAATCCATAACTGATAGTTTGTAAATATTACACAGAAATATTTTAAAATTAGACTTTATAAACATTCACAATTTTCGTTTCAAAATTACTACAGGAGGCAATATAAAATATAGTATTTTCTCTCATACTAACTCACAATACACAAACTGGAGACGCATATGAAAGTCCGCGAGAAAGTTTCACAAACTTTTAACGGGACGCGAACCTTAGTCCGATTAAGTCACAGATTTATAAATCAGCGCGCGCTTTCTATTGACAACCATGTAAAATGAGTGAAAAAGCGATGTGTAGACACAACATCAACTTGCAGTCTCGCTATTTCACTTGGTTTGCAGGAAGAAGAGCATACGTTGCCGGACCACTCGGGTTTGTGAGTTAGGCAATGGGGTTTTTATAGGAGAGTGGCGAGAGAGGCAAACAATCGTACTCTTTTGCGCAAGTCCATATCGATCGAGCCAGTAGTAGTCGATCTTTCGCGAGCACTTGAGGGAGAAACCCCCTTTCACTTAGAGCTACGGCCCTTTTCTTTAGCGTCCTAAACAGTGGCCCTCGCCTAACTTTTCCATCGAGGCGAACTCATTAAAAACACATTGGACAACCCCACCGCTCCATCCCCAAAATTGAACCAAAAAGAATAACTTAATGTTTTATTTTATTTTTATCCCCGAAAACACGTCTTGGTCATCAAAATGTAAACCATTACATGAAAAGTCATGTTAAAAGAGGAAAGAAGAAAATATGTAAATGTTTTTTCGCTGCTTAAAATTTCAGATTTTTAAGAAAGAGGGGGAGAATATATGTGAAGGGGAATCTTGATGAAATCAATCTGCCGTTTTGAAGCGAGACGTCCGGGTACTTATATTTTGGAATTCATGAATTAAAAAATAGAAGAGGTTTGGTCTTGAAAATATATTTTAACAAGGCAACCAAAGGGCATTAGACTTTTACATTAATTTCGCGTGGAAATAAAGAGAGGTAGTTTCAAAAATCTGGAGTTTTTCTTGAATTTTAGTGAATATGAAATTAGATTAAAATGGGAGTTTTGAAAAAGTTATCTTACAAGGTGGTTAAAAATGACGTCAGGTGTTTGCAGCCCTATTACTGAAAGGTTCCGCTATTGTGTTCAACAAGAATGCCATTCAAATTTACTGCAGCCTAAATAATGTGACAAATTAAACATATTATCGTGCGAATTAATTTTTATTTTCAAATTTGAGTTAGAGATACTTTGGTTCAATTTGAACAAAAGCAAGGATCAATTTAAAACCTTATCAAGGTTGCAGCAAATTGTACCATGCAATGTTTCAAATTATACCGATGGCTCAAATATTGTTTAATTCCTATGTTTGCTGAGTGATACTGTGAAACGAGAGGACAAACGAAAAATTTATGTTACTAATATTTTTGTTCATTGTTGTGTTTTCTTCTGTTTTTGATCTGTCACGTCTTCCCCGTTTACTTTTTTTTAAATATTGTTCAAGGTATAGACATCCCTGCCTTGCAAAAAATTCCGGATCAAATTGCGGAATAAAGTACCGGCACTTTGCTGCATTATCTTTAAAATCCATTTTACCGTAAATTCCATTTTTACCGTATAATATAATACCATAATTCTTACAATACTATGAATTTAATTAGAGTAATTCAGCGATTTTACGGTAACTATTACTGTAAAAATTAAGGTACATCAGACTCTTTGTTTCGTAAAATGTTCCGGTGAAAATGGATACTACGGTAAAAAAAATGTATCGCCGAACCTTTTTACCGTAGCTCCATCCGAAATTTTTTTACATGTGGTTCAACATTGAATCGAGTTTTCTAATAATGTACAGAGCCAAAGGAAACAATGAAGGGATTCAAATAATGTCAATAGCTTAAAATTGTTTTATTGTCCAAGAGCATCTATTTTTTTATTGTTAAATGATATTGTAAAACAAAGGGAACGAATAGGGATTAGTGCTACTGATGCTTGGTATAATTTTGTGTTTGCTTCTCTTTTGTATTATCAAGCTGTTGTCATTGGAAAAATTTTTAGTTTTCTAATAATGCACTGTAGCAAAAGGAATAAGGCAATATATCAAATAATGCCAATGTTTCAAATCATGTTATAGTCTGATGGTGACTGTTGCTAAAAAAAATGTGAAACGAGGTAGGAATTTTTTTTACTGATCTTTTAGTTCATTTTTGTGTTCTCCTCATGTTTGTATTGTCCAGCCTCTGTCATTAGAAATTTAAAAAATAAATAATAAAATTCAAAGTACCAATATTAATTGTTTACAAATGACTCGAATTTTCTGAGAAAGCACTGAGTCAAGGATAGCACTTAAAGTTCAAATGATGTTACAGTCCGATGGAGTCTGTTACAGAGCCAAATTTTGAAGTGACTGATTGAATTAAGAATTTGCGTAAATGATGATTTGGGTTATTTTGTGCTCTCTACTCCTTTTTATTGTCAAGCAGTTGAAATTTGAAATTTCAGAAAAAAATATGACTTAGCTTACAGACATTAATCGTTCAACAATAAATTGGTTTTTCTAAAAATGCAGTAAGTCAAGGGCTACGCAACTTAGCTACTCTGCAAAAATTTCCGTATTAAATTATGGTATAAAATACCGTCACTTTAGTTATATCATCCACAAAACCCCTTTTACCATAAAACTCATACTTTCTCTTAAACATTATACTATAATTTTTACAATAATGTTTATTGAACTAGAGTAGTTCACTAATTTGATGTAACTATTACTGTTAAAATTACGGTATATCAGACGTTTTGTTCCGTAATATGCTCCGGTTAAATGGAATTTACGGTAATAAGTGCCATCACCCTAAGTGCCGGTTGACCTGTTCACATTTTGTATTTTACATGTTTTGATAATTATTGACAAATAGACTAAATATTCAATATAAATTATTTGGAAAAAATTAAACCGAAATAATTGTTATCTTCTTTTCCAAAGACTCCTCTTTGATAGAGAAAAGCCGAAGCCATATATTCTACTTGAGTTCATGTGGAAAAAATAGCCAAATTTGACCTGGAAGTTATGAATTTTTTAAACATTCTTTTTTTATAGGGCTCATTCTTTTATTTCAAAACTGTTCTGCTATTTCTAATTCTTACGATTAGCTTTTGTGCTTAAATTGTGTAATCATTTATAAAAATAACACTGGGGAACAAATTTTTTGTTGCATTTACACAAATGCGAGATCTTGCCTAATTCGGGAGTAGGGATTTCAAATCTGAAATTAGCTTTGCTCCTAAGGATACAAATTGTTTAAATGGCATTTGTAGTATATTTTTGTAGAAATGTACAAGTTTTGAAACGGTATGCATTACAGGGGATCACGTAAATGATGCAACAAACGTTTAGAAGAGTTACGGTATATCATCAAGATTGAAACTACCTAGGAACCCATGCCCGGAAATGATGTCTTAAGGGTGTTTTCCTATAATGACTCATTCAAAAACGCGAGAAGAAATAGATCATATTAAGGGCGCACCCCTAGAGGCGTATATCGAAACTTCCGAACTAGGGCTCGTATGCAATTTTTAACCTAAATACGTGCCGTAACTCATCTATGTCTATTTGAGGAATATCTATCCAAAAACAACAACAAAAAAATTTATATTTAAAAAAAATACCAAAATGTCTATTTAAAATCAACTGTAGCTTGCAAAGAGAAACCGAATGCAGATTTGAAATCAGCATGATATGATCAATAATTATGATTGTATTCCTTTTATCTTATAATATTATAAGCATTAACGATAACGAAAAGCATTCATTTATTATTCTGACTTTTGTGATAACAGGTACTTAAAACTGCGTTGGTTTAGGCATTAGATTAAAACTAAATTTACTTTTGCGTGCAAACGAAATTCTTTAATTTATTTTAAACTATTTTACAAATTTAGTTTGACAGGTGTCATGCATAAACACACTTATAAAAATGTAGAAAAAATATTTTAAACATTAACAGTTCCGGCACTTGATCAAAATGGCAGCAAGCCAAAATTTCAACTTAACCTGACTATTAACAGAAATTTTTTTTTCATTTACTAAAAATATTAATAGAGTGTTAGTATGAATGCTATGTAAAACAAAAGTATGATTCAGGAATATTTTTTATGAAACAGAAAATTTGCTGTTGCTATAAAATGTCGTTCTCAAATGTCAAAATTGAAGTACAGTTCAAAACTTTTCTTTCACTTTCCATCACTTAAATCACAGTGTTTTAGCAAGATAACTCATTTCTCGACAGGGTTTTGTATAGTGACTTATTTAAAAATATTTTTTTCTAATAATTACCCATACAAAGGGCAAAGAAGTAATCTAATTTCCATTATACTATACACTTAAACAGTTAACTAATCCCAAGAAGGAACTATGGCATATCAAATTTTTCGCAATCAATCATGAAAAATCTTTTAAAAAAGTTTTAAGAAAAGAATAGAGCATAAAGAAAAATCTTAAGAAAATCATTTCACTTGTAAAAAAATAGATCCCATGGTATTTTTATAAATATATCAAATATAGGCATTTAATGATTCGAAACAAAAATTCAATAACTATCAGTTAAATTCGCATTTCTCTTAAATATTTTTTTTTATTTACTTAGAATAAAAATAAAATAAATAATTAATATTACATGCATAAAACTCTCCTTCAAAAATTTACAGCTAAATTTAAAAATGTAAGTAAATATGCAAATAAATGAACATTTCTTCTTAAAAATATTTCTGGAAATTTTATTCTTATTTTACTTAGTGTGATACCGACTTTTAGGCTTTTCAAGGAACGAAGAAATTCAAAGATAACAAAAATGTAAATAAATCAAATATTTCACCTCAAAAACATATTTGGAAATTTTATTCATATTTTTACTTGGTGTGATACCAACAATTAGACTTTTCAAAGAAATTCATAGATGAAATTGTTATTTTTCATGGAGAAAAGTAAAACGTGAGGAATACAAATTTTGAAGCTACTCTCTAAACACACTTAGACGAAAATATAGTCAAAATTGCCAGAATAAGGTAATATTTACTTGCTTCTGGGCTTGTGGGATAACCAAAATCTCGGTAATTTTAACCGAAGTGCTTTGGTAATAATTTTGGTAAAATTAACAATAAAATATGGTTTAATAAGTGATAAAATTTGGTAATTTTATCATGATACCTTAAAGCATGGCATGAAAACTATTTATTCGATTATATTTAATTCTCAAGTTTGTATTTTTTACTAAATGTGAGGCAATAAAGACTAAATTTTAAAAGTCAGAATTTCCGGTAAACCGTTACCACATGAGCGGAAAAATTTCCAAATGAATGGATTAAATGCCAAAATTTTTAGTGTTTGTTACCAGAATTACATTTCTTTTTTTTTAACCCAAAATGTCATTATTATACAGTACGGTAACTTCATCAGAATTTTTTCTCCATGCAGTAACATATATAAGTGAAAATGTGGTTATGATATGAAAGTTCTTCAAAGAGGCATGTTTTTTTTACTAGCAATGTTATTACCAAACAGTATGGGAATTTTAACAGAATTTTTTTTTCTCCGTGCTGAATTATATCAATATCATGAGATTGTCCAATTATTTTTACAATTAAAAAAATATTAAATCAAAGAAATTTAAATGACAAATCAAAACGAAAATTTTTTTTAATCACACTTTGATTTCTTTAGATGACACAAAACACTAAGATTATTTTAAATGAAGTCAAATGTTAGCCGAAACTGATCTGAATACCTAAACTGAAAGCATAACCGCCAAATATTTAAACACAATGATTATTTTTTTTTTTGCTTCTGAAAGGAAAATTATTCAGAATTCTAAAAAAAAATATTAAATAAGCTTTCGCGATTCCATTGTTAATTATTTAATTTTGACTTTTGATTAGAAGATTAAGGCAAAACAAACGCTAGGATTCGATTTGCTTGAAAAGAAAAAATAAACATAGTTTTAGACGACATAAAATGTGATAGCACTTAAGATCAACTGAACTAAGAGTGATAGACAGACTTTCTCATTAGAAAGAAGAAACACCTTTTAAAAAAAGGGAATCGGAATAGCCATTCATGAATATTGTACCCAGGAGAGTCATCAATATTGTGTCCTGCAAGAAAACTGTTTTCATAGAACTCTAAGAAGAGCTTCTACATAGAAAATATTCTTATTTAATTAAGTGTATTTAGGAACAAAAGTGTATCAAAATTGTCTTCCTGATCTTAATAAATATCTTGTTTAGGAAAGAAAAGAAATGTCTTCTTTATTACGTCTGGTAAATGCTAATTATTATTAAACAAATAGAAAACTAAGAAGTGTATCATTACTAAAATGATTTTTATAAAACATAAGTTAATATGTGGATCATAGAAATTACTGGAATTATTTTTATTAACTCAAGTCAACCAAATAAGGACATATAAACTCAAAAAGAAAAAAATGAATTTCCATGCATTTTTTCTTCTCCAATTAAAATTTAGGGCGTGGTAAATCAAAATGCCCTTCAAATATTCCGCAACTTTCATGGGGTGTCAAGTTGAACTATATAATAGTATTTATTAAATGATACCATGGTTCAAGTTCGGTTGAATTTAACACCCTAAGTTTGCAGCAATGTATTTTTCGAATAATGACTCGAAATTGAATGCTTATTACGTCATTCCACTACTAGTTTTTAAGTTGTATCATTTGTTTAGAAAATTTATATAAATTCATAACAAAACAAACTTTTGGAAGCAGTTCATTGAGGAAGGGATCTCATAATTCTCAAAATTTTAGGCAACAGAAAATATTGCAATATTACTTAAGGTCAATTAAACCAAAGAGTGATAGACTTTCTCATTACAATGAAAAAAATCATTTTAAGGAAATTTAATCGGAATAGTCAGTTGTGAATATTATGGCCAAGAGAGTCCTCAATTTTACATCCTGTAAAAAAATTGTTTTGATAGAACTATAGGAAAAAAAATTTTCCTAGAAAATTCTACTTGGGAGGTATTTTTATTTTATTCCTAAATTTATATCAGGGTGGTAAAAGTATTTATCCATTCAAGATTTTCTCCCGTCATTCGGAGATATTTCAGTTAGTTATGAAATAAATTTACATGCGCTGTCCAAAGCTTTTCGTGGTAAATTTGAAAGTAAAAAAAAAAAAAGAAATTTAATTTGAGTTTCAGTAAACAAGTTAAAAGAGGGAAGTATAGCGTCCTTTATCGACTGTTACTGGCTGTAAAAAATTCCGGATCAAATTGCGGTAAAAAGTATTGTCATCCTGAGTGCAGAGTCCGTAAAACCCATTTTTACAGTAAAATTTTACACCATATTTTTCACAGTATAATTTATTCAACTACAGTAATTCAGTGATTTTACAGTAAATATTGTAAAAATTACGATACACCAGAATTTTTGTTCCGAAAAATTTTACCGTAAAGATGGACTTCGGTAAAAAGTGCTGATACGTTTTGCGCCGGTACTTGTGGTCGTTATTCAATGCGGAAATATATCATAGTAGCTTTCAGTAGAGTGTTTCATAGTAGCATAGCGGTTTTATAGTTGCGACTAACGTTAGGTGATCTTTGTTGAATACGAAACAACGGCGAAAAGATCGGATATAAGTTCGGATCCGGATATAGAAAAGATACAGAAAAAAAGATAAGTCTAAGCTATATGAAAGGTAAGTAAAAATAAATAGAAAGGAAATATAGAACAAAAATTTAAATGGAAATATAATCAATGAAATGAATAAACCAGATTGGGATTATATGCATAAAAATATCAATAGGGAGTTCAATAATCTTAAATATATATAAAGGTTAATGAATGACGTTATTCTAAATATATTAAAAGGAAAATAATCTTAATACATAAAATTATCATTAAGATAATAAATTATTATAAATTGTCTTAAATATAAATTAATGTTTCAACGTTGCGTCTAAAAGCAGCGTCCGAAATATACTCAACAAAATGGATTTAGTTACCTCATTGACTTAAATAATCCCAAGGGACGATGCGTTTTTAAAACTGAAAAAAAGAAACAATTCTTTTTTACGGAGCAGGTAACCTAATGCACTTTCCAGTCGTTAATTCAAATTTTTAAGACTTCGTAAAACCAGTTTTCTATGTTTTCATTATATTTTAAAAAATAAATGGGATTTAATGTTATTATGATGTCAGAAACTGATTATTATAAAAGTTTCTAGGAATAAAAAATTTAAATATAAGAGCAGCAAAACCAGAAATATATAATGCAGTTCAGTTTGAGTTTAGTTCAGTTAGGCAAATTGTTAATTGAAAAATGTATTTTCATGACATTTTTTATGCTGTTGAAAGCTGAGCTTTCATATTGGTAATTTAAAAATTGCAGCCGAGAAATCAAACATCTTTATCGCAAACAGATTTTCGAAAGATTTCGTGTTTTCTTGGTCACAAATCGAAACTAAAATAGAATATTCAAAAATATTTCCGTTATAAATTCACAGTCAAATGCACTCAAAATCGGTGCAAGATACTATATTTTCCTACAGCATAATAATGACCTGCTCATTCACCAGACTTGAATCTTTTTTTTTCCATTTGATTAATCTTGGAGACAAAGGTTTGTGTTATACCACATGAGACTGATATATCTTTAACAACATCCTTATTCAGGGAATGAGACTAAATATCTGTAGGTGAGTTGCAGTCATCTATAAAAATTTTGTTAAACGCGCACAGCTTTGCATTACTGCCAAACGTGGACAATTTAAAAATGAATAAAGAGATTACAGATATATTGTAAAAAATTCCGGATCATATTAAGGTAAAAAGAATATTTTACTATAAAATACATTTTTAATGAAACATATAACGGGACAAAAATCTAATATACCGTAATTTTTACAGTAATATTTACCATAAGATCACTGAATTACTCTAATTAACAAAATAATCTGTAAAAATTACGGTACAATAGTTTAAGATATAAATGGATTTAAATAGAAATTTTTTTATCGTAAAATCCATTTTTACTGGGACATAAATCGGGATAAAATCTACTATACAGTAATTTTTACTAGAATATACACCAGAAAATCATTGAATCACTCTAGCTAAATTAATATTGCTGTAAAAATTACGGTATAACAGTTCACGGGGAAAATAGATTTCACGGATGATGAAACCCTTAGTGCCGATACTTTATACCGTAATTTGATCTAAAATATTTTACACTCTGTTCTAATGTTTTCTTATTGTGCTGCAAGCTTGGCTGTCGCATTTTAATAAGCATTTAACTCCAAGTTATTTTTGACCATCCTGTAATGAAATTTTATTTTTTTTTAAAATAGAAAGACTTTATGTACTATAAGAACCAAATTACACCAAGGAACTCCCCAGCCGCTTACTCGAGTAATAAGACAAGATTTCAGAACTAGTGTTCGCAACGTTTTTCCTTGCTTTTTCCGCTTTTCCGCATTGTGCAATGATTCAATAGAAACGCAATTCTTAACGGAATCTTAGCTTTAACGAAAGACATTACAATACAAAATAATGATACTTTTTTCAACTTTCTTTTCGCTGTTTGAGGGGGACAACTAATGGAAGAAAAAGACTACGGAAATTGGGGTTTTGTTCGAACTTCATTCTATTATACAGAGCTGTCCGCATTTTCTCAAAGAAACCTTGTATTGAAGCAAATTCTTTTTTTAGAAAAGTACTTTCCTTTGGAATTCATTCAAACTGAAATGGCAACCAATGCTTTTCTATTACATGAAATAATTGCGAATATTACATTTAAATAAAATGATTCGATGTTAGAAAATCATTTTAAAATGAATATTTGCATCAAAAGAATGTTTGGAGTGGAATTTTTTATGATTCTTTTTTTTTCAGTTTTTCATTCGCTCGATATTTTTGCTCATGAAAGCTATCAGTGTATAAAGAAAAAAAATATTCCACAATTTTGGAAATGTTAGGGCAACTTTAAGTAGTAATAATACAATAACATTTACCAATTTTTTTTAAATATATGTAACATAATGAGTGTTTCTTTTTATCATTTCCTATTGAAATGTTCCCAAACTAGCAATATTTCCCATTAAAGTATATACGGAGTTTTATGGATCAGCAAAAAACTTTCTTGATTCTTTTATTAATTTCTCTAGTAACTTTAATTTGTAATTAAACATGTTTAGCATCGATTTATACTATATAGAAAAATCATACTATTATAAATGACTGGAGATCATAGAAAATGGTCAAAAGATATTTCACATATTTCAGATGAATGCAGCAATAAGATTTTTCTACCAAGTTAACATCAGCCATACATGAGTAATATTTATATGAAAAAAGTTTAAGTTAATTAAAACTAACTGAATACACATAAAAACCTTATAGCAGATTTTAATTTTAAATATTATTGTAGTGTTTAATCTTTCTTACAGGGAAAAATGGGATACTTTTGCCCATGTAGCATCTTTGAACATCATAAATATTATCATTGACGTAAACAATATTTTTTAGATGTAGGTTAGAACATGTCATTGTCTTTGTAAGGAAAGATACCATATCAGCCCCTTATCAGCAAGGCTACGCTTAGACCTTTTCTTGAATACTGCATTCGGAGGTCTGATTCCGATACCTAATGTTGCTTCATTAAGATACTGAATTGTGATTAATTTTGATACCGACAAATGAACAGTGTGAAATTCGGGAACCGAGTTGCTATTAAGTACGATACCAATTTGTGCTTAAACCCGATGCCAAATTGTGCCTGAGTCAGATACCAGGTTGTGGCTAATTCTGATTCCACTCCGTGCATAAATCCGATGCCAAATTGTGCCTGACAGTTTGTTAATGTAATGTTGTTATGTTGAATTGTTAATAACAGTTTTGCAATTTGTGTATGTATGCCTTAAGCTGAGTAGCTTAACAAAACTGTATAATACATTCAAAAAATTCAAACAATAGATGCTTCCTTTATACACTACATTCAACTGAATTAATTACAATCCATAAATAATACGGAAATTTGATAGCATTAAATTGCCATAGATAAAAAGTAAACAAATTAGTTAAGTATGTATAATTTTTCTTATAATGTGTTTAATATTCTCAAAGCAAGTACTTTTAATAATAATTCCATAAGAGCTTGATTTAATAAGAATTTTTGGTATTAGTTTTATTTTACATTTTACAATTTTTAATGATTTATTTTTCTGTACTACTTAAAAAAAAGTACAGGCACAAATTCAACGAATGTCTGGTTGTGAATTCATTTCTTATAATTAAATCTTATAAATTAACCTCATTTTTGCGAATTTCTCATTTACTTCAAAAATAATTGAAAAGAGAAATGTTAATTCTTGGAGCAAATGAGCCTCTAAAATCATCCTCAGAACAAAACAAGTAACAAACAGAGCTGCATGCATTGTTAAATAAATGAAAAAGAATGCTTAGTAGAAATCGGCAACAAATGCAAAACGTGTTTTCCATGTTAATTGTCATTGGAATGTTAATGAAGTATCCGACTGGTTAAGTAGCTTAGTTTCGTTAACGACATTTGATAATGAACCGTGTACTTTTTATAACAAATATTTTGAATATACTTTAACACGAAGTAAACTTATATCCAACAAAGAAGCGTGATTAGATTATTCAGTTCACGTTAGGTTATTGAAGTCTTTCTTTGTGCACTAATGGTGATTGTAATAGTTAAATTTATTTGTGGATACATTTAAAAATTAATACTTTTCTTGTGTACATTAATTTTTAGCTATGCTTCATTGTGCATAGTTTCTAAAACATGTATTTTAATCCGTTTTAGTATTTAAATTACTTGTTTTTATCAACTTCGTGATGTTTCTCAAACATCTTATATCATAAAAAATTATCATGAGTAATAATTAACTTTATAACTGTATTATTCGTTAAAAACATGGTTTATTTTTAGATATATTTTTGCATATCTTGAAAAGATAATCCGACTTCGTAAGCTTTTAAGAATTGGAAAAAAATATTTTGAAGTTAGATGTAAAAAATTCTGGTAAAATTACCAAATTGCATGTAATGACATTTTTGGTACAAAAAAACAGTAATTCTGGTAAATAAAATCCGAACTATACGGTATTTAAACAATTATTTTGGTAATATTTCCTTTCATATCGTAGTGGTTTAAAGAATATTTTATAGTTATTACCGAATTTAGTCTTCAAAATTATCGCCCTTAATACCACATATGAAGTAAAAAAATACAAAACTAAGAGTAAATTTAATCAAATAAATGGTTTTCATACTATATTCTAAGTATTATGATGTAATTACCAAATTTTACCATATTTACCAAATTTTATTACATATTAAAACACAATATTTTATTGTTAATTTTACTAAAATCATTACCAAACCACTTTTTGGTGTTTCCATAGTTTTTGGTTAGCACCTATTTTCTACTGTTTCCGTGCAGATAAAAAAATTGTAAGTCTTACCATAATCTGGTAGTTTTCATCATAATTTTTTTCAGTGCATTTAATTACATGTTTCCTCAACAACGTATTCTTAAAACTCTCTTTTTACCAAATCTCTGAGTAAAATCTTTTAAAAACTGATTGATTTGTACTTACTTAACTATAACCTGGTTAGTACAACAACATAACTACAACAGAAACCATTATTTATATTATATTGAAAGAAACAAAAATAAAACATCTCAATAACAAACAATCAGTGCATTTGTAACTTATGATTGTATGATTACTTGATTTTTGCAAACTGAATAACTTGTACTAATCACGCGATTTTTTATCTAAATTATGATAAATGGCAATCGCCGTAACAAGTGATGATTTTTTATAATCTTTACTTGGAATCATTAGCATTTCCCCCTACTTTACCACTACACTGTCAGAAATTTCGGCAAAAATGGTTAAATAGCAATTTATTTAGTTGTTGTTTTACCATATTCAACCAAAACAGGCAAATAAACCATTAAAAAAGATGGTATTCGAACTGTTGAATGTGTGAAAACAAGTTCATTGATTGTTTTCTCATAATACGGTTAAGCAACCAGAAATCTATTCGCATCAACTAGGCCCATTATATAAAGCCATTTCAACTGGATACATATTGTAGCGTAGAGGGCTGATCAGTTAATTTCATGACCAGCTAAACAGGAGTTCGATTCTCAGCTTTGATACTACAATATTTCTTTATTTCTTACAATACATGAAGAGTTTCTAGTGTCCTGCACTCTTTTATCGGGAACCCTGGATTTACAGCATGCGCATTTATCATTCACGTATAAATTGCGCAGTACCCACAGAGCTTATATGTTCGTTTACGCCGTACCATGTAGTTTAAACGGTATTGTTTTGTATTCACTGCTCTTTAATCGTACCACTTGTGAATGGTTTCAGAACCGTAAAGTTGATAACCGTAAAAAAAATTTTTCTTACCATAAATTTTATGATTAATACGATGGACAGACTGCTGACGGTTATTTTGCAATAACTTCAGAATGAAAATTCTAACTGTGTATTATGTAACATGCAGATACCATGTAAAGGTAGATTTTAAGGTTTTTTTTTTTTTACAAGCACCAGTTACAAGCGAGTCTAGAGTTCTGATATAGAATCTAATTCCAATTCCGAAACTAGAGACTAATCTAATCATTAATTTTCATGATTTATGTATACAGTAACTGAATTTTGATTAAAAATATATTTCCACACATTTGAATAAAAAATAACGTCTGTCATTTGTTACAGGACTTTAAAGTAGCTTATTACATCCAATACACTGTAAAAAATTCCTGATCAAATTACGGTATCAAATGTCGACACTTTTCGTGAATCATCCGAAAAATTCATTTTTATCGCAAGAAGTTATAACGTAATTTGTACAATAATATTTATTAAATTAGAATGATTCAGTTATGTTACGGTAATAGTTACTGTAAAAATTACGGAGTATTAGATTTATTTTGTTCCCTAACAAGTTATGGTAAAAATGGATTTTACAGTAAAAAGTGCCAGCATCCTGAATTCTGGTACTTTTTACCATAATTTGATTCTGAATTTTATACAGTGAAGACATCAAATACTGTGACAAATATAAATACACATTTTTGGAAGAACCAGTCTACTCTATTTTTGGAATGAAACGTGTAATGGCTTTCAAATAAAGTAAAAATAAAGCAACTTTATTGATTATTCATGCGCAGGACGATATCAAAAAAATATTAGTGAATTCTAAGTAAACAAATTTTAGCAAAAAACCATATATAAAAGTATTTGCATTCAATATTTTTATTGTTGTCAAACTAATTTTTTAAACATATTATCGTGGATTTTGAATAACATTTTTTTTCTATCTAAAAGCTGTACAAAGTAAACAATCAAAAAATCGAAGTTTTTTAAGTTGTTACAATTGCATGATTAAGCGATATGTTTTTACGTGTTTTTTCGTAAGCTTTCTTAAAATCCTAAATGAAAAATAGCAAGCAAGAATGGGAAAAAAATATGACACGCCTAATTTATATGAAATCAAAAAAACGATATTTAATTCAAAAACATTTTTTTCACCATCACCTTATGAAAAAGAACCAAGTAGATTCATTTTCCTTAATGCTTTTAACTTTTATGTTTCAGAAAAAAAGAAACTCGCCAAGTTTCTTTGAAGATGATACATGTTAGAGGAATTATTAATAAATTGCTTGTAAATAATGAGACATTTTATTGAAAATTTATTAAGCAAGTAAATCATTACATAATTCCCCATTTTACGATAAAAATGTTCGCAAATGTTACTGAAATGAGTATTTAATTAAAATTGTCAGCAAAAATATTTTCGTATAATTTGCTAGAGTTCGAATACTTCATAAAATGATCATCGTGCATTATTATGCACTGAATAGGTTTCTTGTTCAGTCTGTCTTCTCACGGATCTGTATTTATATTATTTCTGTTTAAAGCAACTGAACATTCAAAGATGTAAAAATTACTATTATAAAAAATTCCAAACTTTTATGCTCGAGTATTTTATTCATATTATTTGAATGAAATACGAAAAGATTACGTGCTGAGACTTAAAACCTAGTTTCATTACGTTTATTTTCGTTCTCTATATAATAAGCATGACGTTTTTCATATTTTATCGAAACTACTATAAACATAACTTGTGTTATTTTGAAATACTTTTGATGACTTTCTTTTAACAATTGAGTTTCTAAGTCAATCGGCTGACGTTTTTATATTATCTTTCTTTAAAAAAAAAAGAACAATTACAAAAACGTCGAAAATTCTATTTTAAAAAATACGTTTTATGTCCATGCATATTTACTTATATTCCTTTATTAAAGCTTGAAAACATCACGTATTGAGGCTAAACCCTAATCCCATCTATATACATTCTCCGTCAGTATATAATAAATATGACGTTATTCATATTTTATCGAAACGTACACATAACCCATATATATGAAAACTTAGTTTCATACAATTGATTTAACAAGTCAGTCGTCTTACGTGTGTGTTTTTATATTATCTTTGTTTAAAGAAACCGAATAATCAAAGATGTCGAAAATTCTATTTTAATAAATATGTAAGTTTTATGCTCATGCATATTTTTACATTTTTTTAAATGAAACTCGAAAAAATTATGTACAGAGACTTAAACCCAAGTTTCATTAACTTCGCTATCAATATATAATAAATATGACGTTTTTCATATTTAATAGAAACTACTTTATTTATAACTCAAACTTTGAAATATTTTTGATGAATTTCTTTCATACAATTGAGTTATCAAGTCAGTCGGCTCACGTTTTTCTTTAGAACTTCGATAATGCTCGCTGTATAGAAGCTCTTGTAAGAATAAATCTTATCCTTCTAAAACTACCTTATGCTTTTCCTCCAACTCTTCAAGATAGCAGAAACCTTACTATATGTATAGCCTGCTTTATGCCTAGCATTCTTTATTACACGTTTCTCCCACAACCTTCTAACCGAAGCACTACGGATCTACAAGAAAATCCCCTTTTTGCATTGCCTGCTCCTCTCCTAGTCTTTTTCAGGATACGAAACTGGGGATTTAGAGATTTCCAATAGCGGCAAATGCTGCTGCTTGCGGATATCTGTAGTCCTGTTTTCTGTGACCCGATCTACATCTAAAATTATTTGTGAGTTCAATAGGAATTGCAGGCGGATCGAACTCCCCCTCTTCCATCTTTCATTCCAGACAGTGGAGAGGGGTGGTTTGGGATCCAATTTACTTTCAAATGTTGGATTTTACAAGCAAGAGGGGTCACTAATGACTATAAAAAATTGAGAGTTATTTATTGGTTGTTATTTGGTTTAGCCCATAGCAAAACGCGACCTAACTAGAGTATATTTTTATTTCTCAAATATTAGTTGTTAAAACGCTCACGAAAAGTAAACGTGAAATGAAATGCAAAGATAAAAATGTGAGTCTGAAGTAAAGAGAATAAAACATAATGCATTTTTTGATAAAATATAGGCATATTGCTTACTTTAAAATTATGTTTTACATTTAATAACACTATTTTTCATTTTATGTAAATATAAGTCGATTATCAATGCATCAAGTTATTAAATATGCATCTATGATTACATTATTGATTAATTATAAACTTTTTACTGTGCTAGGTGTCGTAATGAAGTAATATTATCAATTGAATTATGAATACTATGTGCAATCTTCTGTTCACTGAAATAGTCTACATTAAACTAAGAAGAACCGTCATACGCTATCAAACACTTTCATAACATGATGCATTTAATTTTTTTTCGAATGCTTGAATTTGAAGCTTTCATATTCAACCAAATTTATTTACTATATCCAATATGCAAATCTGTATATATATATATATATATATATATATATATATATATATATATATATATATATATACAGATATATATATATATATATATATATATATATATATATATATATATATATATATATATATATATATATATATATATATATATATATATATATATATATATATATATATATATATATATATATATATATATATATTTCTCTGCCATATAGATATAATTTTGATAACTCTTATAAAACATAAAAAAGTTTACAAAAGTAGATTTGATTAATTAAATCATTCTCCATTCTGGGCCTTTCAATAGTCAAAATGATATTTCAACAACAGCTTAACTACACAAATCCGTAAAGAAAAATGTTAAACTTTACAATTGTGCAAAACCATTTTTGAAAAGTTCAGCACAAAACGCAAAAATGTCAATTATGACAGGGTAATGAGATCCATATAGATTAGCACAAACTGTGTAGGAAACCAAACCAAAACAGCACAACCTCATCAGTCAGGATAAGAGTTCTCAAACCTACTAAAATATGCTGAACTTTAACATAAAAATTAACACCTCTATTATAAAATTAAAATTTTGTTACTATAAAACTGAAACTGAATTTCATTGTTTACAATTATTGAGTTATATGAAGAAAAAGCACTCAAATCTTTTAAAATATTAATGAAGTTCAGTTAAAACTTGGTGGTTGATTGCACAACATGTTGAAATTTTCTTTAATAAGATGTAGTCTAATTGTTTTCGTTGATCTTTTTATAACGAAAATGTTAAGACACAGAGTTGTTCAGCTATACGTATACTAGTATCATTTGTTTGGCTGCTCTATTCTCCCAATTTTCAGCCTATGTGATTTATTTTTATGAGGCAATATTAATTACAAAGCTTACGCAAATCAGCACGAAGGTCGTAACTGAGCTCAAATCTGCAATTTAAGAGTCCTCAAAAGCATCGACCTTTCAACAATGCGAGTTTTGTGGAATTTTGTGATTTATCTACTATACAGATCATTTAGAGTAAGTGTATCAAAAATATACTAGTGTTGAAAATTAAGAAATTTTAAATATTTTGTTGTATTTCCTGAAAATAACTGAATGAAATGTGAAACTACTGCTTTGAAGCAAAGTTATAAATCTTGTGTGTCTCGAATACACAAGTATATACCGGTGTGTGGCCAGAGTTAGTAGAGGAAAGCGTGCATGACAAAAAAATATTTCGTTCGCTCGCACATCTTACCAATTTTTTGCTGTTTTTCGGCTTCAATCTTAACCGATTCTTTAAATTTAATTTCAAACAACAAAAAAACTAGTAACCACCAGCTTTTAGAATATGGAAAGAGGCCGTGAATTGTGGGGAAACTTGAAGTAGATCAGTCTCTAATCCAGATTTGTAGAGAATTCATTATAGGAAATTTATGGAGACAATTTCAGGATTATCTGGATCTATCAAGAGAAATCCTGGCTAATGTTGGCCAAGGGCAACAACGGCTAGCAAAGATTTGTATTTCCTAATTACAGCAAGGTGTAACAGGACGCTGCAGTTTCTTTGCTCTCTCGCAACCTCTTAGCGAATTTCAAGGTTAATTGTTTCCAGAGGGTTTTATGAGAGAGGGTTGTTTGCAAGACCTGCTGTATATGTTTCGCTGACTTCTGCCAACAGGAGAGTCCGTTAAAGACGGTGCAGAGATCACAGAGATTGGAGCATAGGTGAATAGCAGAACGTTGTTTTTTTTCACTTATGAGTCCCACTTCAGCCTAACCTCTGACTCTGGAAGTACTTTCATATGTAAAGAAGCAAGGATCCACAGCATACCCTCTGTTTGCAATTACGAAGGACCGAAGCTTGCTGTTCTTGCCAAGCATAATGCTGGATTCTATTACATCCCTCCTAGATTCATCCTCCTTTTCATGGTTGCAAAGGGTCTAAATTTTATTTTAAGGAAAGACAATGTGACACCATACAGAGCACTTCTGGTTGATCATTTTCTGGGAAATGAAAATATTCACCTGGTCGATTGGCTAGCCAGATCACCAGATCCCATACCTATCGAGCATGCTGGGATGCTTTGGTTAGGGCATTGGTAACACGCAACCCCATGTCATTGCCGCGATAACCATCCAGTGTCTGAAAACAGAATTAATGAATGAGTGAGACAACCTGCCGCAGGAAAACATAAACTGTTTTATTTTTAGTATGAAAGCACGGTGTGGAGCAAGCATATTTATACGAGGGGGACCATAAACTATTTTTCCATTCAACTCTGTAATCACTCTTTGCTACCATCCATCATTAATGAGTATTACGCATACCATGCGTGTGTTTAAATGTTGTTGGTTAATATTTTCGTATTATATTAGCCGATGATCCAAACACTAAATTTTATTAAACTATGTCCAGCAGTTCTGCAAATAATCGACCAATTATAAAAATTCTCTTAACTATAAACACCAGTGTTTAATAATCTGAATGCCAGTAGTTATTTTGAAAATTTGTATAAAAATTTTGAACTCAGTAGTTCTCGAAAAAAATATTATATTTTAAATTTTTTTTACACAGTTTAATTTGAATTGCTTTTTATTTGAATACTTAGTTTTTGTTAGTGTTGAGAAATCCTGTATAAATTTTAAAATAAAAACATAACTAAACAATATAAAATTTTAAGTTAACTCTCATTAACTCGCATTACAAAAAATCTTAGTTATTTTATCGTGCTATTTCCTATCGAAATTTGTAAAAAAAGTTCGGTATTATTTGCAAAAAGAAAGGAATATCTAATAGAACCGAGTTTTTATCATGCATTAAACTCTTTCTCTTTTTACTTTCTCTTTTCTCACGTTAGATTAAGCACACTTGTTCTGTTCTGGAGAATTCATTCAAAGAAATAAATTTATTCCTAAACTGATTCAAGCACCCCAACCAATTGTCTTTCGGTCAATCGGTGGACATTAGAGTAACGTTCTTTCTTTCCAAATTCAAGGCAAATTGTCACGCTGAATCATTCATCACGAATGCTTGTCCGAGCTACAATGAGATTCATGTTCTTAACAACAATTTGCTATTAATCATGGTCATGATTTTTTCACATATATATTTTTTATTCGACATTTTCTTTTGGCTTATACTCAGATAAATGTTATTTCACTGGAAATATATTAATTGATGAATGGATATGAATCAATAAATCATAAGTCTGCGGGGAAATAGCCCAGAAATGTTTGAATTTTCTTAGAATTCAGTTTAAAAAAAAGGTTTAATGCATTATAAATTATTCAATAAGAGGAATAAAAAAAAACATCAACATTAGGTTTACTATGAACCGCCGATTTTTAAAACTATTTTATATTTATTACATTTTTTTCGAGAAATTTTAGATCCCAGCTTGTTGATAGGTGAAAGGGAGTTAATCGTAAAAGTATGTAGAGTAAGTTTCTCTGGTTGAATATTTTTTATAACAATTCTTTTATTGTTAGTAAATAAAGAGAAATTAAAAAAATAAAAGAAAATATCTTACTTTTTTCGCCATTTTTTAAAATGTTAAACTTTTCGTAAAGCTTAAAAATGTCAAAACTTCTAAATATATATATATATATATATATATATATATATATATATATATATATATATATATATATATATATATATATATATATATATATATATATATATATATATATATATATATATATATATATTATAAATAAAAAATTATAAATATATAAAAGGCTTTCTAACAATTATGATTTTTACATTTTTGAGAGATTCAAACAAACTAATAATTTTTTTAGTTTCAGAATTTAGTATGCTTGTACTAATAACTTAGTATATTTAAAAATTGAACTTTTAAAATCTTAAATATTTAAAAAATTTTAAAAACAATAACAACCTTAAAAATTGAAATTTAAAGATCAATAGGACACTTTTCAATAAATAAGACCGAACAAAAATTATCTAAAAATAATATTTAGTTACTGAATAAATAAAGAATTCCTAACACACAATCCTTTATAGTTCATCAATAATAAACAATAACTCCATATTTCTATATTTTCTCTATATTTCCTATATTTTCAGGGTCAAAAATCCGAATCTGTCGAAAAGGGCATGTTCATTCAGAAAAGTACTTTTTGTGTCTTTTTTCGTTACTTAAAGCATTAGAAGATTTTGGGCAAAATTTTCGGAATTGAGTTTAATATAAGATGCTGTTTTCAAAATAATTGTCTACATTTTTTCATTAGTGTTTATGATTATAACACATATGTTTTGAACTACATACTAAGAGAAAAATGCTAAATTTCCTTTTTTATGTATGTTATGCATATTTTTATGCATGTCATGCAAGAGAAGTGAGGAAACTTTTGAAATATGCTTTTTTAACTACATTGATCCCTATATCAGTAGTATATGCACCTGCTTATAATATAATAGTTCAAAACATATTGGATAACCTTCTAAATAAAATCCTCAAAGGATTTTTTGTTTTAGGCGATATAAATCGTTTCACAATGTTTAGTGTATATGTGAAAAAATGCCTTATTTTTACCTCAAAATATCCATTTTGAAAAAAAAAATTTTATAATAATATAATTTTTGCTAATTTTTTACGTTCTTACACACAATAAAACAAATAAATTAGTTTTTAAAAAAATATATTATTATTAAAAAAAAAGTTGTTGCAACTAGTCGGATACCTTAAATAATCATCTGCACTAATTAATTAGTATATTTGAAATTATCCCCTTGAATTATTATGATTGAGTCCTATAACGTGAAAATCCAATCGTTTGTTCAAAAGTTATTCAGGGTACTCCGATTTCTATTTTGCGCACTTTACATAAATCATGTTTATATCCGAAGGAGACCGTTAAGTAAACATAAAAATACATTAAATAAAATAAAAAATCTGTAATTATTTCATAAATTACGTTACTAAACATGGAAAATATTTATAATAAAAAATAATTGAAAATGTATATAATGAATTACTATTACCAATAAAATATAAAAGTAATCTAGACAAAAGCTTTCCGTTGGCGTATCAGAGGAAAGAAGCGATATATCTTAAACAATTTGTATTTCATTCCATGACTACATTAGTTTTCACCGTCTTTTCCAAACATTAAAGCCTTACGTAATAGACACTGAGAAGATTTAAAGGCTTTGTAAAATTTATTCATGAATCAAAATTAAGTACCCAGAAACGTCTACAAATCATTGAAAGGTATTTAAATCTAAAAATCAATTAAATACCCAAGGAACATAATTCAGGTAAAAATAAACCATTACCTGCATCACCATACCTTTCTTTTTAATTAATTAACGTTAACATGTGTATGCAGGAAGTAGAATATCACTTATCTTAAAATCTATTTTACACTTTGTTAGTCGGAGTAAGGTTTGGGTAATTTAGATCATTGGTTTATTTTTCGGTTAAATAATGCTTTAAAATCTCTTTTTCCATGTCAGTCTATGCATAATATGAAACGTTATAGAAAGTTTATGTTTCCAATTGGGATATTTATCTCATTTTTTTATATGGCTAAAAATATAGTATATATTACTTATAACTAAAAGCAATAAATAACTAAATGACTAAAAATAAATAATTAACTAAAAATAAATAAATATTTCGCAAAGTTTGAGAAAATTTTAAGGGAATTATTACATTACAATGTATTCTCCGCTGTGATGTTATTGCAACCGATTTTCTGGTATGCTTTATTTGATTTAAAATCTGTCTTTACTATGCAACGGGCTGGTGCAGGTACTAGGTTTGAATTCTGAGGATGAGTAAGCAATTCTTCACTTATATTTTTTCTTCTTTACCGTCAGTTTTAAAAGTAAATAATAAAAGTATTGGTATCCTGAGGACCGATGTGTTTTACCAAACATTTGTAGTAATATTTTCGTAGTGTACGCGAAGGAAAATATTTCAAATAGCGCCTCTTATTTAGCTTTTAGAACTAATTAGACATCATACCTGATAAAATCGCTTACAACACTTCATATAGATTTAAAAATAAAAATATAATTGCATTTTTAAATAACTAAAATCATTGCTGCAGAAATTAAAACTTATGATTTGGTTGATGAATTGCAGCGTCAAACATTTCCACTTATTCATGTTAACTTTATCTTGATAGTAAACAATTTCCTTGGGATATTCAAAGCTAACCAATGTCTGTGATGTGTTTGGATGGAAAAATAACTCTCGTTTTAAATAAACTAAGTACATAAATAAATAAACTAAATACATAGTAGTGTTTAAATTTAAATCGCTCTCTTTAAATTATATAAGGAAGTTCGATTTGGTGTTAAGTCCTTATTCACAAAATTTTTTGAATTGGTCAACATAATATTTGGAGAGATATTACACCACAGTTTTTACAGTGTAACATTGTCAAAAAGTTAATTTACGAAATAGATTTTTTTTTCTTATTATATGGTTCTAAAAGCAATTTATTATAGAGAGAGATATTTAATTTAAATAAATTAATTAACGACTCATTATTGAGATTCAAATTATTAAATTATTTTTCTCTTTTTCTGGAATAAACTGGGACAACCATATTTCACTCCTAAATCTTGAACTTTTCAGCAAAATCAAGTTTTTGTATTATAGG
Organism: Parasteatoda tepidariorum; assembly: GCF_982258835.1. Classification (NCBI taxonomy): domain Eukaryota; kingdom Metazoa; phylum Arthropoda; class Arachnida; order Araneae; family Theridiidae; genus Parasteatoda; species Parasteatoda tepidariorum. Next base: position 57,896,310 of record NC_141765.1, read on the forward strand.
ATAAAGCTAATAGTCGCCACCAGTTACAGGGTGACAAAGTCCAGCAAGTAGCGATTAAAAATCGCCCTCCAGTAACCACCCAATAGTCACTTTTTTCGTCAAAAATTCATCCCATGTGTATTTTGTTATTATTTGTTTAATAAGTATGAAATTAATAATTATAAATCTTAATGTTCAGAAAATTACTTAATTCACGCTCTTATCTGAACATTTTTCTTCATTGTCGAAAAGTGCCTTGTAATGTTTACCATATTTTGAAACATGCCTCGACATTATTAATACCAAGTGCTTTTTTAAAAGTTTAAAAATTTGAAAAGGGGACCCATATGTTTTAAAATTGGTCATTGTTAAAAATGCTACAACTAGGCAATTGGAATCGCAAATTTTACGATATATCTCGTGTTCAGCAATGCAATTTAGTGATTACTACAGCCGACCAGAAATTCTTTGCTACAACTTCTTCAAATTGTGAAGAAAAAAATTATTTCAAGCATCTCAACATATTGTCTATCAAATTTCAAAAATGAAAACAAAAATATCTTAAAGTCAACTGATATTGTCTTTTATATTATAGTCTTTTTGTGGAACAATTTCTTCGATTATTAGCTAAACATATATATCAAATAACTTTTACGAGGTATTTTTGACAAATAATCGGAGTAGTTCTGTTTGTGAAATGAATATGCTATGCCTCCTATTGCCTCCTAATGGAATTCTGAGCTATCTTGCATTTCTCCTTAATGCTACTAAAATTATCCCTCCTGTTATTATCTCCAAATTTGAGGATTTTTTTTTCTCCATTACTTGGAGAAGTACTCTCTCCCATTACCATTATTTGTCCCCCAGATGCTCAACGACGCATTTTTCAAGGCTTGTTTTTACTCTTTAATGTACACAACTCATGTTGCAATTCTGCAAACATTATAATTACTAACTTAATCTTAGTTTTCATTCAAAACCATTTTTTCGTGTTATATACAAATAAAACAATTTATAAAATATCCCAGAAACTTTTTATCCCACCAAATTAATCGCTTTTTTATAGAATTTAAAATTTTTAATAGACACAAGTGGAAGGAAAAAGCTTTTAAAGCTTCAACGAAAAAGACTAAGGTGTTTTAATATTAGTTTAGATTGAAAATACTGGTTATTAAACTTTAATGCAAAGTTTTTTCAAAAAGAAACACAAAAATAACAAATATATTAAGATTCTGTTGGCGTTTTTAAAATCGCCCGATGCTTTTAAAGACATTTTTCACTGATAGTGAATGACAAGTAAAACTCTTTTATAAAATAATGCATTTTCATCAGCGAGTAATTGTATTGTCAAGTAAATAGAAAAGGGAAATGTGCTACAAAATTGAAAAACACTGTTGTTAACATATTTTTAAAACCTTCTTATCCTAATAGTTACGTAAAACTCTCTAACGGCCCTGTGTGACGCTTTTTTTAACATAAAATGAGATTATGTGAAAAACTCTGCCATGTAAATGGATTAAAAAGGAAAATGAAGGAAAAATTTATTTTGTTATTTTACAGATCTAGGGAAATTCAATCGACAAAAAAGGAGTAGATATTCTTACATATTTAAAGGTGTAATAAATTTTTTACAACAAACAGTAGAATATGTTATTTTTTCCATCACATATTTTAAAAAACAATCAAATCATCATTCTTTCTCCATAAAAACTGAAAATTTCATAAAATCAGCAAAAGCCTATTAACGAAGTTCTGCATAAAAGCAAACCAAATTCAATATTTTTATATCAGACAGTGAATTGAAAAAAAATATATATATAAATTTTTTATACCAACAAAAATGTATCTAAATTATATAATATGACTTTTGACATTTTATTATTGTTAACACAGTTATTAATCTTTTTCTGATGTGGGTGTATTTTATTACATAACTACGGTGGTGTTTTTTATTATGTTGCAAGCTTAAACATCAGCGTTTTAAATTATAATTTCTTATTGTTGTTATGTATACCGTTTTATTACACTTTCAATTAAATAGCTAACTAAATAGCTAACTAAATAGCTAACTAAATGGCTAACTAAAATATCGGGACCTAAAACCGTTTTACAGTGCAAACTTTATGTTTATTAAATAACCTTCGCTGAACAGCTGACCCAAATTTTAGATTGCGCCTACCAATGTTCAACTCCGTAGCCTTGTAATTCTGAACCCAATCCAGAAGACAAAGAATCTTCCGGATCAAGTGTCGAGAGAAATTTGCCTTTGTGAGGTTTTTTCGATGGAACTAACCCGCAATTGCGTTAGTTAGAATGGAAAAACCACAAAAAACTACTACGTTGAACCTGATGGTAAGAGGGCTATAACCCATGGTCCGTCTACCAGTGAGCATATTTTACAACAGAACTGTGGTAGATGCGAGTTGAAAGCGAAATTTCTATCGACCAGCTATCGCTGAGATTCGAACTCGTTGCATCTCATTGGTTAGCACTCCAACCCCTGAGCCACCACGGCAAACAGGGCAAATTTTTATTTTATAACTGTTGATAAACAGTCAACCCGATTTTGGGTTTAGGACTACTAATGTTCAAGTCCGTAATCTTGTAACTTTGAATCCAATCCAGAGGACAAGGGAACCCCTGGATCGAGTATAGGGAGAAATTTACATTCGTGGACCACATATGTGATCAATTAGACAGGGGAATAAATTTTTTGTTGTTGCATTTACGCAAATACTTGATCTTGTCAAAATCGGGTTTGGGGGTTTCAAATCTGAAATTAATTTTGCTCCTAATGCTACAGATTTTTTTTAAATGTCATTTTTAGTCTATCGAATTCCAGAAGTTTAAACTTGAACTTGTTTAATACCCGTCTAACTGTAGAGGTTTGCAAATGTTATGCATAGCGGGGATCGCGTAAATATTGCGACAAACTTCTAGGATATATTATAAAGATCGTGTCATCAGGAATAAAATTACACAGAAGCCTTTGCCTGGAAATGTCGTCGAACTCAGCTAGAGGGGCTTCCCTCTTATGCCCTGCTCAGAAGCTCACAAAGAAATATTTCTCAATTGAGAATCACCCCTAGCGGCTGCATATGATATCATTTACAGACATGACGTCCTATGGAGTTTTAATCCCGAAGATGTTCCCTAACTGTCCTTAAAATTTGTCGCTACATCATGCGACCCCCTGTTATATATAGTGTTTTTAAACTTGTGCATTTCAGCAATAAATAAACTAAAATTTTAAAAAAAACTGCATTCTGAGAGAGAAACCGAATGCAGGTTTGATACCAGCGAAACGAAAGTATCAAAGACCTATTAAAAAGTCTCAAGCAATGGAAACAGAAAAAAATACCTCAGTGTAATTCTGGGAATACTAAGGTTAACAGAGCAGTAAAATTTACATAATACAATTACTTGCTTGTTTTGTAACCCTTTTATTATTTTACACAGCTCACATTTTAAACAAATGTACTTTTACAGTGTTTTTTATTTAAAAAAAACTAATCCCCCTTTGTAAATATTTCTTTAGTAAAACATTAAGTAACTGATAAAAACAAAGCCTAAAACACTTACTTGCTTATGAGAATTGATAATAATATTTTTACTGATTTCAAATATTAGCTAAAGAACTCAGCTACAAACTTTTTAAAATTAAGTTAAATAAATCAATAAGAAGTTAAATTAAAAATACAGTTAATCTAACTACAAAAAAATGTTGATAAAATCTAGATTTTTTTTATCATAACATGATTTTAACTTTATCATAAAGGTGATTAAATTTGGCGTATCGATTATTTTTATAGGTTTTCCTCAAGCAACCAATTTTTTTTTTTATTAAACACTATGCAGTTAAAGGAAAATGCAAATATCTACTTTCGCAAAAAAATCCAATTATTCTTTATGGTTCCAGTGAAAATAGATAGTTTAATTTCTGTTGTCGCTGAAATCATTTCCCCGTTTATTTCTTTTGCTTAGCAAATTGGTTTTGTGAATGAAATGAATTTTTTTTACATTAGAAATATAATAATTGGAATACATTTATCAGCCTGTTTCAGTGAAGGCAGTAATGAATTTATCAATGAATACAGCAAGTTTTTATTCATTATCATAAATTTAAAATATTGTGTTGGATAGTAATGATAAAGATTGTTTAATTTAAATTAATTTCTCTTTTACTATTTAACCTTTCATGATGTTAATATTTTAAGTGTAATTTTTTCCGTTTTAAACGTTTCTCACTTAGTTTTGCTTTGATAAATTCTTCTTATTTTCTGTCCAGTTATTTCATACCTATCCTGATTTTTGATGTGTACTATCTGTTTTATGCTCTTTTGTAAATAAAAATTTTTTCTAAAAAATTATTATTTAGTCAACCTCTAAATAATATTTTTTTTTACAAAAATAGAGCTAAAGTGTTTTTTTTTTTTTTTCGCTTTCCGCTTTTGTATTTTTTACTGAATGTGTGGAAAAAAGAAGTATTATTTTCAAAAGCGGAATTTCTGGTAAAACTGGTGAACGGAAAAAAAATACCCTTTGAGTGGTTTAATTACCGCATATTTTGGTTTTTACGATCAAAATTATGTTAGTTTTTTTAATGAAAATATTATTATCATACTGGGCTGTAATTTTACCAAATTTTTTTATCCGTGTAACTTTTAAAAAGTTGAACTATCGTCTTTTATATGTTCATCAGTTATTTATTAAAACACAACTTACGCGAGCTTTTAGAATTATTTTACCCACTTCAAAGTAATTTTTCTCGAAATTATTTTTTTCAAATTGAGCGAATTATTTTGTCTATTTAGCTAATTTGCTTTATGTTAGCTTAATTTTTTTTCCGAAGCACTTACCAACATTTTGTGTAAAATTTCAATAATTATTTTAGAATTTTAATTTATTTTTTGTTATATTTCATTTAATTACACTGCAAAAACAGAAATCTAATGATGTTCTTGAAATCTAATGTTGTTCTATGGTTGAATGTTTCTTTAAAAAAAAAAGCTTTAAATACTGTATTGTTCAACTGAATATTAAAAAGTAATGATAAAATTACTATTTTCTCTTAATCATAAATATTTTTTAACCTATCAAAAAAGTTATAATTTCTGCAGCGATATAAAATAAACATTTTTTTTCAAATTTATAATGTTAATAGGGTTTTATTTAAATAAAGATAAGAGCTTTAAAAGATAAATAGTTAAAATATTTACTGCTTCGCAAAAATATTTCAAGAAGAAGCTTTAATAATTAGTTTAAAGCAAATTTCCTTATAAAAAAAAACTCGAATCACTAATGTCATTAATAAAAACAACATGCTTTTTTTTCAATATAAAGGAAATTTAATGTATGTTGCTGACTTTTTTTGAGGGGACTTAAATTTCTTTTCATTTATCCATAAAATACCATCGAAATTTTAAAAAAATTATTTAAACAAATTTAAAAACTCCAATGAAGTTATAAGAAATTTAAATTCTAACATTATACAGTGGTTATACTTATTGCTAATTCCTGACAAATTTAGCAGTTAATGAACAGTTTCAAATACATTTTTCAAAAACTAATGTTTTGACTTGTTTTTAGAGTTTTCTAGTTCTAACGTCTACAAAGCACCACATGCTTTTAGTTGTGGAATCAGCATTTCCCTATATTTGGTTAAGTTTATTTATATTATAAAAAAGTACACACATATCTGAAAATATTGAATTATCTAGTTTTAATACTCTACTTTTTCACGATATTGTAATGCATTTCATTTTCGTGTATTATATTGTACTGCATCCCATTGCATGATACTGCATTGAACTACATTGTATTAGATTCTGATGTACTGGATTGGACTGCTGTGTAATGTTGCCTACTTTGGAGTAGAACACTACCCTCAACTTCACTTCATTGTCTTGTCGTGTCTTGTGATGTGTTGTATTGTTTTGCTATAAAATAATATTCTTCCCGCTTAATATCTGAAAAAACCATCTTCAATTTCTCTAAGAAAATTTTCATGACATAAAACTGAAAAAAATTGCAAAATAAAGATATTGTCGCCGTAATCGAAGAACTTGAAACCACTGCCGTTTTATATTTCATGACATAATAGAAAGGCTTACAATATTAAGTAATGCAATTTAGATAATTGATATTGCGTTGTCGATTACGATTACGATATGTGAATAAATGAACTGATGTATGAATGTGTGCTATATAAATGGGTTGTGACGTGTGTGTGGATCAAGTGGTATTCTTGGCCAAACATTGAGTCACTGAAAAGCAAGAAACGCACCCTCTGCCTTAAAGTTACTTGGTTTCACCAAGCAGGCTTGCTAGTATTTGCAAGTATCATTAAAAACGACAACAACAGCAACAGTGTTATTAGTCTGATATGCTTCGGTCAAATCTTTTAATTTTTTCTACAAGAAAAAATGTGCAATGAATTTAAATGGGTGATGTAAAAAAAACTTTTTTTTTTCAAAAAAAATTATCATAGTTGTGTTCTGCATTCCTACTTCTTTTTTTTTCTTTTTTGTTCCTCCGAAAAGCATGTCACTTAAAGCACTACTAAATAAATTGATGTTTAATATAAGGTTAGTATTTTATATAGGAATACATATTTTAATTAAACATTAATTTTTATAAAACATATTATTTCACTTTAACTGTTAATAAACATAAAATGCTATTTAAAAAAATTCTTCAAGAAATTTATGGTGGGAACTAGAAAACCTAAGTGTGACCTAACCTAAGTGCAATATTTCCGAGTTCACAACTCATTATTTGTGAACATTTTTGAAAGCATATAAATCGCTCTTATTTTGGATAGGCAAAATAGATATGAATAATAAATGCCTCGATGATGTGGTGTATATACTTTAGTTATAACAATGAAGCTGTCATGCCAATGAGGAAATTCTTTTTAAAAATATTAAGTAATATAAAGTTATATAGTTTATATATAAAGCAATATAAAGTTATTAATTTTAAATTAATTTTGAAATTATCTGGTTTAGAACAGAATATATTCAACTGTTCACAAATAATCGTAATCAATAACTCCAAGACTATTTTTAGGAACGTAAGTATTAAAATATTTCTTACTTTATCACTTTGATATAATTTCGCCACAATTACATCATATTGAATTTTTGCTAGAACATTTATAGAACATTTTGCTAGAAGTCCGCAAGCTGTTCTGTTCATTATAAATATTTATAGCTTTTTACAATAAAACTTAAAAGTAACCAATGCGTGACTATAAAAATAACATCTCCACACGTGGCATTTTTCGCTGCTAAAAAATTATTGTTTACAGAAATTAATTTGTATGTCCAGCTAAACATAATCTTCCCTGTGTTTTGAAACATACGTAGCAATAAATAAATACAGATAAACACTAGGAATATAAAATTAATAATTAATCAATTCAATTTAAAGAATAAATACTAATAAAATTAATGAAAATTTTCTTCCCAAAAAGCGCTTTAAAATGCCTTAGACTTTTTTTAAATTTTTATATTCATCCACTCATACATGAAAGTACAATTGATAATTTTTACTTAGATTTTTCTATTTGGAATATATTTAATATGAATTTGTGTACAATCATTTGTCTGCAGACATTCAGAGAGTTAAATAAATTTATAATCATAAGAGATGATATACAGACATTAGTATAATTCAATCAATACAAATAATAAATCATAATATTTTATTATGAGCACACTATTTACTCATCAATTTATTGCCCCCAAAATTGTCAAATTCTAATAAAATGGTTGAACCATTAGTTTCCAGTTAAAAAAAGACTTAAATGAGTTTTAGACACATTAATCTGGATTCCAAGCATGAAAACATAATCATTAAAATTTTTCACTTTTTAAATCAACTTTTATTCTTATATTAATATATTTCTGAAGCCATTGGCACAAAATTTCTTTTGTAAGAGTTAAATAAATTTTGAATAATAAGTGACAATAAAAAATACATTCATGGACAAAAAAAGTTAGCACACTAAGAAGGAGTCTTCAAAATGAAGAGAAACTTTACATACGTAATGACTACTTTAATATAAGTAAATGATTAGAAAATCAGAGAAAAACGATAATCTTTGATTTTCTAATCATTTACCTACATCAAAGTAGTCATTACGTATGTAAAATTTCGCTTCATTTTGACAACTCCTTCTTGGTGCGCTAATTTTTTTTCTCCATGAGTGTATATACTTATTATAGTAGTAAAATCAATACAAATAATGGTGAAAATTACTTTTTTTAACCTACTCTAATGAGTAAATTAAAATTGTATTATGTAGTAGCATTTTCATATCTTAAAATAATTAGTAAAAAAATTGATTCCAATGAAAAAAAATTCCTTAAAATGTTACATTATACATTCTAATACTAAATATTAAAGCCTAAGAATTCTTAAGTTATAGAGTTTTCGTTATGATTTTTTTCTTAATTTATTTTTAGAGCACCAGCACATCACTAATTCCTGCAAAACTCTTGAAAGTCAATAAAGACATAATCTGAAATCATAAAGTTTAATTAGCTTGAAAATAATGTAAAAGAAACCAAATCTCTTTTCAACATCATATTATTTTTAAGTCATTTAAAACTCCTCTTCAATACATCAACTAAACTTTTTTTTAATCTTTTCTTTTAATCACTTTGCTGCTTAATTAAAGATGTCGAATATGCTACCCACAAAGATTAGAAGCATATGGCGATTACATTTCTCTCTCTTTAAAACTTGAGTACAAATAAGGATGTGACAATGTCTGACATCTTTATAATGAAATTAAATCTGTCAGTAAAATTTAGCTCGGCATTTATCAGCTTCCTCATTAAGCCTCGTGAAACTGAAGCAGAAACGTCGTTTTAATTATACAAAACGAAGGATGCTCTCCACGGTTCTGATGAAACAGCGTTCGCAATCTATTAGATTTTCTCAAAACGAGTATTGGATATAAACTGGAAGTGTTAAGATGTCAGTAATCACTGAAAACAAAAATAAACAGATTGGATTGAATAAGATATAAAGCGTTGCTTTAAAAACTCTTTTTTAAGAACGCTGAGTTTAATTAGTGTTTTCCTTGTTCAGTTTGTTTAGCCGCAAAATTTCAGACTTATGTGTTATTTACAGCATTCAATATTGTTGCTTAATTAAACTTTCTTGCAAACTAAAAAAAAGTGTATGATATTCAAAACGTGTTAAATTAAGTACCACAAGTATCTAATTAAAGCAAAATTTGCTTAATTTCTAATTCTGATTTATTATGTTCGGTTTTTCTATCGCAAGAGATACCTGATTAGAGATTTTTCTTTTAATTCATAACTAAATTTGAGTGATAACCTCTTATTTTTATTCAATCTTTACTTAGATATGTTTAAAATATATGTATTATTGTTAGTTTAAGAAGCCAGTCATAATATATTTTTTATAGTTTAAAATTTCAGTTTAATTGATATTTTTAGGATATCACAATCAGAAAATAGAATCTCGCGCAACTGATTTTTAACCTATCGCATAACAAACAAAGAATATTTATAAAAGGAAAAGATGACGAAAGTTTCGTGAAAGGAAAGTCATTTGGAATGGTCAATAACAAAAATATCTTCTTGGGCACTTCTCATAAAGTGCACTGTGAAATAATTTAGTGTATCTTAGTACCAAAAATGGTGGAAACTACTTTACACTGTAGTGTAAAACCAAGGACTGTTCCTGGCATAGTGCACACGAAGTATGTTCTTTATACTACTCGGTTTAAAGTAGTTTCAACCATTTTTGGAACTCGGTAAAACAAATATTTATAATTACGGTACGATATACCCTGGTAACTCAGGGGATAAAACGCTCTCTTCCTAACGGGGTGACCCCGGTTTCGAATCCCAGTGATAGCTGGTGAATACGAATTCCGCACCTGGCTCGCACCGACTACAGTACTGACATAAAATGTCCTCAATGGTAGATGGATCTCGGGTTAGAGTCCTCTTGTCGTCAGATTTACCATGGGAGGTTATCGACGTTTTCCTCTCCTTGTAACGCAAATGCGGGTTAGTTTGCAGTTCAAGAGCTAAATCTACTTTCTAATATATAGATGTCACCACAATGAACTTTATTTTATATTAATTGTAAAAAAAATGTATTTTTAAAAAAACTTAAAGATGTTTCAGTTTTTTTAAGAGATATAAGTGAAAACCATTTATAGTGATTGCAAAAAAGTAGACATTCCTACGACTTAGAATGTTAAATTAAAATGCATGCGTATTTTTCATTACCCTTATATATAATCTAACTAAGATCAGTAAAAAAAGTAAGCATATACTGGGTTCTAGAAATACTTGAATATTGTATAAAATATAGTAAATGAAATAAAAATTATTATCTTCTTTAATGATATACTTCTTGATATAGGAAAATATATGCGTGAAACAAAACGTAATGCATAAGTATCAGCTATACTGCAGGAATATGTTAAATTTAAAAACAGTCGTACAAATATACTTTGTATAAAAATGCTTATAAGGAACGTCTTTTATATATATAGTGAAAGGGGAATCTTTCCTCTAATGTTTGCACTCTTTTTCGTTAAGTATATACACCTCTGGAGTATTTCGCTTCAACAAATACATTGAGCAATATATCAGTAAATGCGCAGAGTACAAAGCAAAAGCACAAAGATGTTGATACTTAAGCTGTACAATAAAAGAAATTGGGACAGATTTCTGTGAGGAAAAATCTTTTAAAAGTTATCTTTAAATAGAAAGCTCTTACTGAACATAAAGAGAACACACGAAATAGATATGTCATGCCTTTGTTAACTTTATCTTGATTTCAGACTCGACACTTTTAAAATACACGTTTTGATATTGCGATTTAAAGATAGACTTGAAATTTAACAATAAAATCATTTTTAAAGGAAGTATACGGAACAGTTAATACTCAGAAAGACTTATAATATTTATTTGTTGTAAAACATGAAACTGCTCAATGCAAATATGAAATCAAAATCATTGGAGTTATAAAGAAAATATGTTTTCCGAAAGGATAAATAAATTTATATCAGTCTATCACTTATATATCTTATCTATATTAGTTATATATAACTCTATAGCAATCTAAGAATAGTTAATAAATTATCTAAGAGTCACAATTAAATAAATTATATATATATTATTATGTATAAATTCATAATCTTTATTAAATGTAGATATTAATAAATGTACTATACATATATTATGAAGGAATGTATGCGGGAGATTTGATGACAAAAGGTTAATTATTTTTAATAATTAACTAATAAATAATAATAAATAATTTAGTATTTATTATTATTTAGTAATTTAGTAAAATAATTAATAAATAAAATAATAAAAAATTTAGAAATAATTTTAATAAAATGTAGATTAATTACTACTGTGCCTAAAAGTTACGCTAGGAAAAAAATACTTAACTTTATAACTAAAGAATTTACCTATTATAGGAATTTAATATGGTGCAGGATATTTTGGATGAGGTATTTAGTTACTGAGATAAAAAGATATATTTTAGTTAGATTTAATGGAAAAACTATTGCTTAATACATGGGACAAATGCTTAAATGCAAATTATTTTACATTTTTTGTGGTTTGTAGTACTTCAGTTGAAATAAATTGCCCTAAACTGTGCAATTCACTGTAAATTGTCATTATTTACTTTATATGTATATAAGCAGCTAATTTAGTGGTGAAGTTAGTATGTGTAGTATGAAGTTTGTAGTTAAGTTTTGAATTTAGACTTAAGAATATTTGAAGCTTATTATCTTAATATATTGAAATCAAATTCAATTTTAAAAAAAAAACTAAGTTTAAAAAACGACACTTGACTTAATTTTATGGAAAAACTAAACCTTCTATAGTATATACAAACTACTATTATGTAATTTTAATGAGCAATAAGTCCAATTAATCATTTATTTATTTAAAAGTAATATTTTCTACTCATTTTTCCTTCTGTGGCTTTTGTAAAATTTTCTAAAAATCACATTAAAATTTTCTTCTAAAACCATTTTTCAAACGGTATAAGATTTTTGTAAAATTAGTGCTTATCTAATCTTTTATACTTTTATGTTTCCCATGACAATTTTATGTATTTCAATATTTTTATACTTCAACCTTTCAGTTTAAATAACATTTGTAAGATTCAGGCTATTTTAAAACTGATTTCTCGAAAAATGACTGACAGAAAAAATTACTGACTGAATGCTTTTTTTGTTACCTATTGTTAACGGAATATCTACCGTTAGCTATGGTTAAAAATGAGCTCAATATTTGCTAAAGTTTATTTAATGATATATTTCGAATTTTGTAAGCGTTAAAAAAGTTAAATAAATTTGTTGAAAAATATAAATTTAAACCTTTGAATGGATGTTTAAAACACTTATCTCCTATAAAACTTGAAGAAAAGATAAAAGAAACAAAATAAATCTGTTGGTTACAAATGAAACATAGTAAAATAAAATAAGAAAAGCTAAATGAGTTTGTTTAAAAATATAACTTTAAGCACAATGCTTAAAACTAAAATTGTGTTCCTGCAAAACAACTGGTTGCGTCTAATTATTTAGAAATATTTTTTTTTTTGAAAAAATAAAAAAAAATAAAACTTTTGACAAAAACATGAACTATACTAGATGAAATTTAGAATTACCACTGTTTCAAAAAGTACAAACATTAAATAAATATAAAATTATAAATATGTGTAAGTATTGTAGTAGCTAATATTAAGAGAGTACATTTATACAAAAAAAATGCAAGCTTATTAGTTAATTAAATTACAATATATAAATTTATTTATTTCTGTTGAAAAAAACACTTAGAATATATCTAGAATATGTATTCTAGATATATTCCAGATAAAAAAAAACTTTATTATATTTTTGATAAAAGTTTACCTAGATTATAGTCCAGATATTTTCTTATATTCTAGAATTATATTCTTATATTCATATTAAATTAATTAAAAAAAAATAAGTCTATCAGTTTATTAATTTCAAATTTATAAATTGGATGTTTTTAGTTGAAAGTAACACCTAGAAGCATATTGTCATAAAAACGTTTAAACTCTTTATATGACACATAATATGTTAATTCCCCTATACTAATGCACCTAACAGACGTAGCATATGAAACATAACAAGTATACAACATTCATAGTCAAAACAATATTTCTGAAATTTTGTTTTGAGAACAAATTTGTGTTGAATAGTGATGAAATATTTATGCAGGCTATCTTTAAAATATTTCTGGCATGTTATCTTCAAAAAATCTCTGGTATGTTATTTTTAAAATATTTTTGAAACATTTTCCTTGGAATATTTGCAGAATTTTATGCTAAAAATATTTATGGAGTGCAAACTTCAAAATATTTATAGGATGATATATTCAAAATATTTATGGGGTATCATCTTCAAAATATTTATAGGATGATTTGCTCAAAATAATTTTCGGATAATCTTAAAAATATTTCTAAGATGTTGACTTCAAAGCATTTTTTGCATGTTATATTTAAAATACTTTCCAGATATTTCAAAAATTTTTAAGACATACCCGAAATATATAAAATAATTATATATAATTTAGACTTCTTATTTAGCACATAACTTTTTAATTAAACAATAACAATATGTATGTATTAATGATAGTTTGTATTAATGATATCAACGATGATTAGCCGTTAGTATGTATTAATGATAAGAAATATCGAAATAAATCAAATTTGTTTTTCGAATCAGTTTTGAAATCTAAAAAGGAGCAAAATATATGCAACTTGTCTGTTATTCTTCTTACTATCACAAATTATCCAAAATGGACGTATGTAAATCACTCTTTCATTACAGTATTTTCCCAAATCATTTGAAACAAATCAACCAAGTGCTATATTAAAAATAACTGTTTAAAAAGTAAACAATTCAAGATTAAATTAATTTTAAATTTCAAATTCCTTGTGCACTGGAATCTGTCTATCAAGATTTATGTAAACCATAGTTACAATGAATTGCTCGTAATATACTCAGTTGAGTGCACTTGGTTCGAGAGTACAGGCAAAATGGATTAGAAGGTTATTCCTCTCTGAGTATATTAATTGAATCCATTAAGAATAGACAAATAAACAGCTTGTTCGTGATCTAAGTTTATGCTTGCGATTTCAGATTTCATTTCGGCTAAAGATGCCTTCCACTAGTTATAATGAAGCATTGCATATAAATATTCTGTTTAAATTCAGATAAATTTTTTACTTAAATTACTAACTACTAGTATATAGCAATATATTCAATAAAAAAAATTTCATCCATAATTTATTTTTGAGAAATTAAAATTCAGAAAAACTAAATCTCAATATTTGAGCAAACTATATTGTAAAGGGTGCATTTAAAGCCATTTGGAAATCATTGTTACATCATCGTCTCAACTTTTACCTGGTATTACGAGTATATAACAGATGATGAAACATCTGGATAATCGGTAACGTCTAGAGATGATTCAAAAAAAGTTTATGAAATTTTGGCAAATAAACAACAGAAATCAATTTTTCAGCTCAAACATGACCAAAGACCAAACACGAATAAGAATAAAAATGATTAGAGGAGAGATATTTGTTCTGACATGAACAGGCAGCAGATATAGTGCAGATTTTTGTCGTTACACATCCAACGCATTCACAGGATCTTGCTCCATGAAAGCTTCTTTAAATGACATTTTCAATTAAGGAAACATATTCTTAATAAGTTTTAAGAGTGAGAGAATAAATTACAGTAAAACGTACGATTTCTTTGAGAAGAGAATATTTCATAACATACACTGTAAAAAAATTTGGTTTATAGTTGCCAAAATTTTTGGTGTTGAGGTAAACTAAAAAACTTTACAGTGCATATAATCACATTCTTTATTTACATTTTCACTCCTATAAATTTATTCATTTATTTATTTATGTTTTGTTTGTTTACGTATTTTCATGTGCATTGGAGTCAATTTAATGACTTTATTGGGAAACTCTTCGTTGAAGAAACAAACACATTTTGAGTAATATATTCCAACTAATTCTCTCCAACAATTATTATTTTATCTATTTTATATGATTTCTTGCAAGATTACTATATTTCTGTACTTAGAATTTTATTCAATTTACCTCAGCACCAAAAATGGTGGCACCTGTGTACCAAAATGTTTTGCAAAGTAAAACATTGCTCCGATAAATTAAAAACATTTGTGCAGTTTACTCGTACACAACGCAACACATCTGCAATGATAAGCAAATAAAGTAAATTTTATTGAAGGTTACATCAGAATTTTGCTTAATAGGTTTTTAAAATCAAATAAAATTTAAATTAGACCATTAAATTGCTACCACACATAAGCTGTAATCAAAAACTGGTTATAAAGACTGGTTGTAAAAAGTAACCATATCATTAGTATACAACTAGCATCTCGTTTGATTTTTAATAATTTAAAGCAATAAAAATAATCTTGATCCTTTGACTGTTCTTTTAAAGAAATTATGTTCGTTGCAATTATTATTATTTGATGTATGTTTCTCTACTTGGAAATTGCTCAAGATTTTTGTAGGATTGTTAGGCGATACATATACTGTAGTTTTTCAGTCAGCATGAGTTATATCAGAATTTTATTAATAGGTTGCCATTTTACGGGATATTTCAAAAGATCTTTTGCAATAAACTAAGACACAGATGTTCATAAACATTAAATAAAAAAACTAGTTATTTTACTTTCAGGAAAGTTTAAATAATTATGACCACAGCAGCTTTCTATATTTTGAGCTTAAGCTGTATATTCAATTTTTTTTTCGACTGCAATATTTAGAAGATCAAGTCTCACAAATAAAAATAAGTGATACACAATACAATATGTGGTTTAATTAAGGTTGCTTTTTTCAACAAAAGATTCTGTAATTTTAACAGAAAAAACTACATAAAATAATTATATCATTAATGTGGTCGGTGCGAGCCGAAAGCATAATTCGCTGAGATTCAAACCACTTCATTGAAAGGCTACAGCCCTGTACTCTGAGACACGACATCTAGTTTTTATTAATGGGGAAAATTCTTAAACTGTCTTTAACTTAAAAATCTTGCTTACTTAAATCATATCAAAGCGTAAAAGGTGTTTAAAATTATATTGACCCACCCTTATAAAAATATCTGCCAATTCAACTCATCAAAAAATTATATCTATTGAAGATAATAATCAGGTAGAGTATCAATTTGATAATGAATTTGGATCACAGTTTTATTTATACGATGACCAAAGCCATAAAATAATTTCCGAAAAGTAAGAGAAAGTATAGCAAATTACCGTAAAATGATTAGAGAAAAGATAAAGTTATCCTACGGTAAGCAAAACTGCATGGAAAAAAAATAGAATTTGAATTGACAGATTTAATCCATTTATGATTAGAGTGAAAATAAGAGAAAAACTACTTATTTAAAAAAAGCTTTAAACCGTCAAATTATATGGAGAATGTCTGGAAAAAAACAGAATTTTTTTGCAGTGTGCGGGAAACGATTAAAAATAGAAAAAAACTGTATTTATCTTTAAATAGTTTATTTTTTCCTTAAAAAAATATTTTTGCAGAATTTACATTTATTTATTATAGTGTAGGAAAGAGAACTCTACATGAAGGTATATTTATGTCTTTCTATTCATGAAAACGAGATGAAACGCGGAAAATTTATTTAAATACTTTATTCAAAATTTCCTTTTTAACAACCATTAAATGCAGGTGAAATACTACCTTCATTTCAAAATCGAATATTTTTTTATTAAATTGTTCGAATTTGTGTTTAAATAACATGTTACCTCATGATGATATGTCGGCAAGTTTTACGAAAAAAATTATACTGTGTTTAATAACATTTTTATTTTATAAAAGAACTTTCATCTCTGAACATTAGATTTATAATGAATGAAATAATTTCGGTTTAAAATAAAACTGATTTTGTTTCCAAAATTATGAAAATAGAGGGGTATATTTTTTATTTAGAAATAAGTAGTGATGAATAATCAGTTCTTCATTTAAAACGGCAACTTTTTCAGTTGCATCATGAAAGTATTTTTCGATTGATTATACTTCAGAACTTACGGTGTAACTAAAATAAAATGATCTTTCATTTTACTGAGTTTTTAGATAATAAGAATATTTGCACCAAATACTGGCTAAAGATTTACTAAGTTTTTTACAGTGTAATGTCTATATGGATTAAATTTTTTTACATTTTTTCATCTTTTTCATTATAAAATTACATGCATTAATGTTCAATTACAACACAGTTTCTATATAGATCTTTTAAAAAAATTATTTATATTTCAAAAGCAAAAATAAATCATTAAAAATTTATTAGTCGAAGACTGGTGCACGCAATTATAAGGTTCTGGATGTTGAGATAATCAGATGATAATTTAAGAAAATTCTCTTCCAATTATTTATTATAATTTACTTCTTATTTATTTATAAATTATTTCCTCCTTTTTTAATTATTATTCATTTATCTGTTTTTGAAAGGCAGGTAAAAATAAAAAAACTGCCATATTAGCTTTGATTTGATTTGGCTTGCTTTGATTGATTCGTCACACTATACTAATTATCATTACTGTCTTAGATACTTTGTGAATGTTTTCTTAAAACTGTTGAAATCTAAGATAAAATTATGTTTACTAAATGATTCTCCAAAATTAAAAAAATTTTTACTATTGAGTAGATGTGTCTATTAAAATTTTAACCCCATTTTTTACATACAACACGTATTTAAAAATAATTTATATTATTTGAGTATTGTGACTAGAAATAAAATATTTCGTTCATTTATTTCTTAAAAATTACATGTCTTTGAAGTTGCCGTTATCAAAAAGGCATAAAAGTCACAAAGAATCAGCTGTTTTTAAAGGAAGAATTTAATTTTTTAGAAAATTTGAAAATCACTATTTAACACGTTTATGAAATAAACTATTTAATCATGGATCTAGTAAATCTCGACTGGTTTTCTGACCCCTCTTTTATGTGAAAACCAATACCCTGACTCTATACAAGACTTAACAAAAAAAAACATTTCCAGACATTAACAAAAAGTTAACCTGTTAAACACGGTGCCTGTGTGCCTATTACATTTTTTCTATGCTCAGAAAACAACTTATGTTACTTTTAAAAAATGCGTTTTCTTTTTATATAGTACATGCTGTAAAAGCTAGCCTTATCAATAAATATATAAAGTAACAAAAGAGCGGTTTTTATATGTTTTTAAAAAATTTGAAAATCAAGACTAAAACGGTTCTGAATTAAACGATTTAATCATGGCGGCAATAAAACAGCCTGATTCCGACAGAGGTGATTTTCTTCAATCAATATCTTATGTGAAAACCAATATCCTGGTTGCGGCTAAGATTTCAATTACAGGATTCCCCTTGGTCCTTTGATTTAGTTTGGGAACCCAGGGTGAATCGTTGATACCTTTGTACCTTCAAAAGCAGTTGATCCGTCATATGGTAAGGGTGTGGTTAAAGGTCTGGAATGACTGATGACTCGGACTTTGACATCTAATTATCGTTGTCCAGAGAGCCAAAAATGGGGAATATTCAATCGAGAATACAGGCAGATATCCTTATACAAAATATAATTGAAACTGACCCGGTGTGAAGTTGTTGACAGGTTGAGTGCTTATTCAAAGATTATGTATTGTTGATAGTTGGCAGACGAAACGCTTCTTAAGAACAAATTACTTGTAGCGAGCGACCAAACTGTTATCACGTAAATATGTTTATTCACCAATTTTACTACCAAATCAGCTCAATGAATGAGAATGCTGGAAAACGGGAATTTGAAATTAGTTTCAGAGTGAATTGTTACTGCGATGAGTTTCAAAATTACTTTGTATTCAACAACTCGAACTATTCAGATAAAGTTTGCTACTATTTTAAAATTGTTTGAATATATATCGCAAATTGCTTTGTTGTTTGAGGTGATTGGCGATTTAATTACTTAGCATACAGGAGTAAACAATGAGTTAAAAATTATTGTTAAAAATATGAAATTCAGATTTCATTAATATAAAACACACTGTATTAATTTTTCATCTTTAAAATTTTAAATTAAAATTTAAATATAAATGTTAGACTTTAATTTAGATTGATTAGTGGAAAACATTTGTTATGTTATACAATCTTTAATTTGCTATTATAATATGCATAAATAAATGTTATTATTCGTAAATAAATGCTATTTATTGTTTATAAATTATATAACTTGACGAACAATACTTTAAGAATATTTTAATTTTGTGTTATATCTAACACTGTGATTTAACTATATTAATCACTATGTAAACACTATACTAAGATTACTCCGAATTTGCACCGTTCAAGATTCAGGGCATTCATATTATAGTTCAGAGGTGAAATAATTTTTCTAGGAGTGTATTTGATATTAAAAGTACTCATTTTAAAACAAATGAAAGTTTTAAGATTTAGTTCATAAAATTAATCATTCCGGTAAAAAGTTTAAACCATATGAATATAAAAATTACCAAATGAATGGTTAAAATACCATATATTTTGGTTTGATAAACAAAATTATGTTTTTTTTTTCATTAATAGCATTATTATGCAGTACTATAATTTTACCAGAATTATTAAGACATATTAGTTTAGGATTTTCGAGTAAACGACTCGTTCTAGCGTTACATGAAAAAAAAAATTGTTCTCACGGTTAGCCAGACGACATGGTTAATGTAAGCCGTTATCCATATAAAAATAGGGACGAGCATCAAACGAATCAACAGCAATTGGAAAGTGAAGTTTCTGCCCCTGTTCCATCCCGGTTCTGAGAAATGTTTCGAAATATTTTTATATTTTAGAAAAAAAATATGTAATAGAAAATATATATCATACATTTCTTTGTTTCTGAGATAATGACAATGTAACTTAGAGCAATTTTCACAACTTAATCTTTAGTTTCGAAAATTATTGTATATATATACATATATATATATATATATATATATATATATAGAGAGAGAGAGAGAGAGAGAGAGAGAGAGAGAATTTTCAGACATTTTTCAGAAAACTTATAGAGGAACAGATGACCTCAGTTTGATAATAATATATTAAGCTAATAAAGATTCTTGAATAATGGGAAAAAAAACAAAAGGATGTAGATCCCATCGTTTCACCTCGTTTATACCTGTTTGCTTAAATAATAGGTTCAAAAATAAAAAGTAAAAAAAAAGTATTTAAAACTTTATGAATATTAAAAAAAGTCTTTCCAATATGCAATTTATTTTATTCTATGTTTAAAAAATTATAATTGCTGGGAAATGAATAGAATACGTTAATAATACATTTTCAACAATCCAAAGCAATAACAACAAAATGTTCGAATATTTAGGAAAATTTAATTTTTCCAAGTGTAATAAATTGAATTTGAAGCTCGTTAAAGGAAATTAAATGAGCCAGAGAGCGTTGCTAATGAGTGTCAATGGAGTAATATAATTTAGTAACAGAAGCAATTCACAAACTTTGGAAAAAGGAAACTAGTATATAAATTAAAGTTGTATGAAAATTAAGATAAATTAAAATTGTATGTTGATTTTTTAAATCAGGATATTTAAAAAAAAAATTTTAAACTTTTTTAAATTTTTTACTATACATTTTATTTATTTCTTTTGTTTAATTATGGTCAAACATTAAATATTATCATCAAAATATTAAGAAAAAAGTGCATCTCGCTTTACTTTTTTCTGTATTTAACGGAATATATCTTATATCTTATCTAAATCTAAAATTTCTATCTTAATCTAAAATTTAGTGAAGAAAAATTTGAATCTGGAAATAAAATAGACTGACTGAGCTAATTAAACACTTTACCAATAAATGGTAAAAATTTTCAAAAACAGAAGCTGTAAAAATTACAATTTGACATTCAAAATTCGAATAAAAGAAGCATTTGAAATTCGAGATATTGAACTGAAAATCTTTTCCTTTATTTTCTTTACAACGTAGGACAATGGACACAGAAAGTACACATGATCAATATCAGTGATTTTTTTTAAACGCTACACTAAAGATCTATGAATCGTTCATTAATTTCAATACATTACTTATTTTCATCCAGTTTTTCCAAGAACTGCACAAATCAATAAATATTCACATGAAGTTACCCAACGTACCCAGAAGATATTTCCCCATTTTTGCGACTCATGTTCGGTGCTGATATGAATGACAGCAGCTTTGCGAACAACAGGTAGTTGGATATTTTATTGACATGCATATAATTCATACTTTCAGTGGTAAATTAAAAAGGCAGAGGTGTATTGGAATTAATCAGGGTTAGTATATTACACTGGTAAATAAAATGAAATATATTAAACCAATATCTAGATGCGTATTTTTAAAATTAGGAAAAAGAAACATATTAAATGCACTTGGTGTACAGGCTGGGACATATATCTCCCGGCCGTACTTAATGGTGGGATACATATGTTCATTAGTATTTTTTAAACACTTGCTGGGACAAATGAGTCCCGTTAGTAGTCAAAGGGTTAAACTAACACACAGTCGATAGCAAAGGGACGATAACATATGATTTTTCTCTAATATCAGGGTCATTACTCGTTAGCACTTGGGACGATAAAATATCTGTATCGACAAGCTATACTCGGAATTTGAACCTAGATTTAAACACTATTCATTTAAAAGAGGAAGCTCAATCCCCTAGGCTATCCCTACAGTTAAACGAAGTAAAAAATTTAATCTAATTATGTACGCTAACCATATTTACAGTAAGTATCCATGTCATGGTCTGCGAATATTAGTATTAAATCGAATAATGCTAATGTATCAAAACTATACATCAAAATATGTAAGCACTTAAAAATAAAAATAAAAATAAGGATCCAAAATATTCAACCCCTTTAAAACAAGCGAAATTAGAAAGAAACGCTTCCCCTGACTCACAAGCTTTGAGTTTCTACCATATTTAAGAGTAGGTATACGTACTAATACGAGACGTAATACGAGAGTACGGTATTTATATCACGTTTGTGCTATCTCGAGCGGCTAGAGTCAGAAAGACTCGGCTCATTTATGACATCGTGGGTCATGAAGGGAGAAACGCTTGATAACATAAATGTCACCACGGTCCTAAAAGGGTTAAAAGAATCATTTTTGGAAAATAATTACAAAATCTATAACAATCTTTAACACAAAAGTTGTTGAACCAATTAGGGTAAAATTTATGAGAATTTTTTGTTACTTTAAAATTTTTTGTTTTGTTAAGAAAAAGCGTATTGCAATGCGTAAGTCAGATATTTATTAAGATTAAGAAATCAATGTATTAAAAAATGTGTTTGAAATATATGAGTGAAGTGTACTGTTTATTTCAAGCATATGATATTTTCGTTATTATTTTAATATTATTTTTAAGAGAAAAATAATCCTTGGAAAAATGCTTATTGTAATGCGCTAAAAAGTTTTCATTTAAACAATTCTTGCTTTGCACATTTCAATAGGTTTTACTGCCAGAAATAATATTTTGCTATTACTTCCAAAAAAAGAAATTATTGCTTTTCTCAAAACGAGAAAAATATTAATAAAGATACGAAAATGAATGCATTAAAATAAAAGTGTTTGAAATTCTGGAATAAAGATTAAAATATTTGCAAATATATGCATCTCGCATTATTATATTAGCATTAGTTTTTAGGAGAAAAATATCAAACTGCTTACATAAAGAGAAACAGCTTAACTGATTTTTACTCAGAAAGTTAAAATACCTGGGTCGTAAAAGTCGTAGTTTATAAACTTACAATTTTTATTTATTATGGCGATTTTGTGTTCAAATATATTTGAGTAATATATTTTGCTCGTAACGGAAGCAAATCCTCTGCATAAAACTAATTTCTTTGCCAGTAGGAGTTTGGGTGTGACCAGCTGAAATACTCCCACAAAGGCTGTCAAAAACAGTCATAAAACCTTCCTCTGTCAGAGTTTTCAGAACGCTGAAACTGAATTCAGCTAGATCGGTACTTCCTTTTTAAAGACATGAAATGAATACTAATGATGTGTGACGTTCCTATGTGAATACAACAGAAAAGTTTTCATTTTTATGAGATTCTACTTAATTCGAATAGAACACTCCACTTAGTTGAGTGAGAAAAGATGTTGACGAATAAAATTGAAGCTTTGGCTGCACAAAACTCCAAAGAAATATTTAATTACTTACACTAGCATGAGGAATTGGATCTAATACGAATGTTTTTATGTTTTTCTTTATTCAGTAAGGGCTTGTTTATTCTCTTATAGATTGTTATAGTCATGACCTTAAATTGTAAAATATACTTCAGAGAAAATAGAGTCAAGCACTGAAAAGTATATTCTAATTTCATGGCAATATAGTGAACAGGTATACCTTATTTAGAAATCGGCATTGAACATCTGATCCAATTCTAAGTTCAAGACTATCAATGTTCAACCTTTTAATTTTGAACCCAATCTAGAAGACAAGAGAACCCCTGGATCAAGCAAATAGCACGAACTAGGCTTCGATGGTAATTTTTAACCAAACTAACAAACATTTGCTTTACATGGAGAGGAAAACAACAAAACCCTTCCACGTTTAGCTTGAATGCAAAGGGGATTCTAATCCATAATCCGTCAACACTGAGGATAATTTATGTCAGCCCTGTGACAGGGCTGACCATAAAATTATCATCAAGTGCTTGACGGTTATGGATCTAGAATCCCCTTTGCATTCAAGCTAAACGTGGAAGCGGTTTTATTCTCCAAGCCACCACGGCTCTTGAAAAACTATATTTCATTATATCTAATAAATGGCGATGAGCATTAGACCCGATTCTGAATTTACGACTGTCAATGTTCAACTTTGTAGCCTTGTAATTTTGAGCCCAATTCAGAACTCTTGAATAAAGCATTGGGATAAACTAGCCCTCCTGGAGGACTTTTTAGTACTATTAGCCCCGGCATTTGTGTTACATGAGAGGAAAAGCATGAAAACCTTTCATGTTTAGATAGTCGGCTAGGGGATTCTAACCCATGATCCGTCTATTACTGAGGATATTTTATGACAGCACTGTGTTCGGTTCGAGCCGGAAGCAGGATTGGAATCGACCAGCTGAAATCGTAAGGCGTAGATGAATAATCTAACAATAACTTGTTAGGAGAAATCTTTTCTTAGTTGTCATTTGTTGATTCGTAACGCATGCGCTCTGAAACTCTTGCTAACTAGAATATTTTGCCTGCTTGTCAGCTGGATTAGCGATTTCGTACAGCATGTTTACTTTAGCTTTTATACGAACTTCAAGGCGCATAGTCCCTTTTCCCAGCTATTTTGGAAGTTCCAGCATGTGCTAGGTCTGTTTTTATTTTAAAGTTTTTAATAAATAGTGTATTTTAGCAATTTAGTTTTATTTCATTATTTGATGGCTCATATTAGTTTAATTCATGCTAGTATTCCCCACAGACTTTTATCACATTTACCATTACGAGTTGGGAAATGTACAATTAATTTGATAAATTTTCAAACATTTAACATATTTACCAAATTTAGTGGTGAATATCCATAATTACCGGTTATTATATATAATCGCCGGATTTACCGTAACATGTATATATTTGAAAGAAATTTATTTATGTATTAGTAGTACTGCTAAAATTAACAATTTTTTGGTTAAAATTAACAAATTTTCGTTAATTTATTACCATACACCAAGGTAAAAAAAAACATACTTTATTGTTAATTTTACCAAAAGTCATCCCCAAAGCACTTTAGTAAAAATTACTGTGTTTTCTGGTTTTTTCATGGGGCGGAAATACGATAAATTTTATCATATTCTGGTAGTTTTGTTTTCACTTTTTTTTTCTCAGTGTGTTAAAAACTACCAAAATAGAATATAAAGATTACTTTCCTTATAACTGATTCCATTCACAAAATTATAGTTTTGTTAAGAATTTTTACACAGCTTTAACAATTTTAATTTAAATTTATTTGCATCTAGTAGTTAACATCCAATTTACATCTATTAGTGATATTGATGTAATTTCTTCATCACTTCTTATGGTGAAACTTTTCCATATTTCATCATTTTTTTTAAATGTAATAAACTAATACCAAATAAAGCTAAAAACAAAATAAACTATGAAATTTATTCAAAATACATTACAATTTAATTACTTTAAATCCTTATATTTTTGTTTAATTAAAAAATAGAAGCATAAGTTTGAAAATTTTTTCGAATAGACTATCTGTTTACATGCTTGTATACTCAGTAAACTATCCCTAAATTACTCAAGCACAAGATATATATTTAATTAAAGTAACAACCATACTTAATAAAGTTGCTTTAGAAATAGATGAAACCGTTATATATTTAAATAAGATTACCGTCTCGTTATTGGTAACGTAATTCTGTGCAGAATCATAGGCATCCAAAAATCTACGTTATGAGAATTCGCCAAATTGCAGTTTCTGTACACATAATTAGTATAGGACACTGATAATACCAAAGGCGCCAACTTGGATGATTGTTCACTGAAATTATTGAGTTGTTAATCCTACTTAGTTAAGGGAAAGCTATTACACGAATTTGATACTGCCAGTTTGTGAAACTATTCGAACGTTGAATTTACAATTACTTGAAAGACGGTGATATTTATATAAATTTAATTGAAAACAATTTATTTCCATTTAAAGCATATTCCGTATGATACAAAATACTACAGTGTTTGAGTTGCATAGAGCTTTTACAAAGCAAAAATAAGTATTTTTATCACATAAATTTATTAACATTTTATATTTGCGCTGTCATGTAAATTAAGATTGATTATCTTTTCTTCAAGAAAATATGATTTTGAAAATAACGTAAAATTATTTTTTTCTTTAAAATTATTTTTCGTTGGAAAAATTTATAAATAATAATTATAAATAAGCATAAAAGTTAACCATAAAAAATGTAACTAATACTTAAACTGTAAAAAATACCTTATTTACCCTAAAAAAAAATTTTTTTTTCGGAAAATATTGGTGATCCTTTCTATGGGGTATTTAAGAAAAAATAGCGTTGAAAAATACTGATTAAATATAGTTTAAATCTAAAAAGTTAAGATGCTTCACTAAATGTAACCTTTAAATGCAATCTGTATTAGCATTTCAACACTTATTAAAACACTTTAATTTCATTCGGGCTGAAAAATATAAATATCTTCTCAAGATGAACTTTTTATATGGATGACTTAAATCTTTCCCTTTTTACAAGAATGATTTAATTACAGCTAATTCCTAAGAAATCCATAAATTAAATTCTTTTTCGTAAAATAGGAATCATAAAGAAATATCCAAGTTTCGTCTAAATTTACGAATTCAAACCATGAAAATCCGTTTATTTAAACCAATAAATTATAACTGAAATTATAGAGTAAACATTTGCCGCACAAGCTGTAAGGGTGTGAATAACTATTGTAAAAACTGTATAATCAATTTTTAATTGAAAAAGGGGAAAATTATAAACATTTAGTATAATTTAAGAACGTTTTTCATATTATCCTGCATCAAATTTTGCTATTGTTTCTATAATATCCAAAATTCAATATTGATTTATTTATTTAAATATTGCCTTTGAGCTCTTAACATATAAAATAATACGTAAAATTTTAAGCAATTTTTTATCAGCGACGTACTTACAGGTATGATATTTTCCATAATGTATTCCTATTATTATATTTCCAAACGTTTTAATAGTTTTTGCTTATAATGATTTCATTTTACTATACTGTCATTACATAATATGAAATACAAAATATTTCAAGCATTATTCATAAAAACAAGCAATAAGATATGTTTCAGTGACTTTTTTTGCCTTGATATTGTTAATACTCCAAATTCAGTATCATTTCCTACGCCCAAAAACCTTTCGCTAAAACGCGATACTTAAATGTGTACTATGCAGCTTACAATTGGACTTTCATTTAAAGCTCGATCTCAGAAAGATCTCAGTAGCCGCATTTTAGAACCATTAATATTCCCTTCTGAGTCATAAACATTCCCTTAGGTGCCATTAACTCTAAAATCCTTGGGCGCCATAAGCATTTCTTTACAATCAGATACGGCTGCCGATTTGAAAGACTACCGATTTAGATGGCATTAAACTTGTAAAACAACTTAACTACATTGCTCGGATTTCTTTCCTTAAGACCGAAAATATATCCAAAAAGAAAAAAAAACTTTTGTTAGAAATTGCTCATGCAAATCACAAAGCAAATTTTATAAATGGTTGCTAAATTTATTTTTCCCCAACTGTTGATTTTCTTAAAAGTTTGTTTAAAGAATTTTTATTCTTGGTCATCAATCAAGCGGTAATATGTTAAAAAATAACATTTTGATTGCCATAGCTAACGCCTATTTGCATAAAATAAAACAAGCAGTTTACGAAGTAAATGAAACAAAACACAGAACTTAATTTTTTTTCTACTTTTTGCGACATTTAACGTTTTTTTTTTTTTTCTAAAATGGAGCTCTGAAACAAAACAAGCCGTGTTACAATTTGTAAGATGCTTTATAATGTAAATAGCGGGGAAATAATTATGCTTATTATCAAACTACGAAATATAAATACAGTTTTTTTAATACATTTTTTTCTAGCAGAATAATAATTCAAAAATAAATAAATTACAATTAAAAAGTGAGCATAACAGATCATAAAAATTTTTATTTCCCTTACTTTATTTCTATTGTTTTATTATTTATTTATTTTATATTATCTGCCCACACACCTAACACACATTTTATTTCACCATGCTAAAATACCATGCTTTCTGTTTCCCCATTTCAAAAAAAAAGTCCAAAATGAAGAAATTCATGAAGTTAACCTAGATTCCCAATCGATTACCAATTTAATAAATTTAAACTGAAACTTTTAATGAATAAAAATGCTCATTGCTCAACAAATGTTTTAATTTTTTCCAGTCACAAACGATGTTTAAAATGTTAAGGGTACAATGAAGTTTAAGAGATTTTGAAAATAAAACTTTTCCAGTTTTAAAACGCATTTCAAATCGGTGTCATTACAGTGTGAAAAATATCTCTAAACGTTTCTGAATGTATGGTGCAGCTACGGTGCATATAAACGTTTCGAATATTTCGGAAACCCCTTGTGGGACTAAGGCTACCAATAATGTCAACCGTCATCTATTAAATCGTATTTCAAGATGTAATCTAATTAACGTGTCTCATATATTAGTGAATTGGGATTTAATTGGGTGTAGTCGTAACTTCCTCACCAGAATTTTATCTGTGATAGAATTCAGTGAATGGATACCACTAGTTGGTGCATTGCGTTTTGCGAGTGGCTGAGAGAGATGCATTAAGATAACCGGACTCTAAGTTTTGATCGTGAGAGATGTGTTAAGATCACGGTCATGGATACGGTCGTTCCTGTCTTGCAATTAGCAGTCAAGTGTGTACTGGCTTCCATTGTGTGTGATCGAGAATGAGTAGCAACAGCATGAGGAGGACAATGACGCAATCACAAATAGCAAGTCAACAGTTCAAAGTGAACCATTCATCGAACTAGGTGTGTTTAAATTGAAGAGGGCGTTTCAGTCGGCCCCCAGTCAGTTCAGTTACTCACGGCTTGCGGGTCTAGATCACGTCCGTGAGTCACCCATGTGTAGCTAGGCTGAAAACAATGTCTTCTATCAAAAGGTTTTTCCTGATAGGATCGCCATAATTTGTTTTACATACTAGTGATTTAGAATTTAATTGCTGTAGTGGTAGCTACGCTACATTCTGAAACTGAATCGGCAACAACGCGATTCAGTTTCCTACTTTTGAAAGTAAAAGAAATGTTTCTCAATTGATCGGAAATGACGCTCTCTGAGATTTTTCGGAAACATTTTTGTCAAGTCAAAATTAGTTTCTGAAATTTTTTACAGTGTAGGTATCATGAATCCAAAATTGTCAGGGGACAAAAGAAAATTTTAACACTGGAAAGACTGAACATTGATGTATACCTAGAAAGACTAACAATTCCAGTTTAGCCTCTCCCAGATTGTTTGAGCGTAGAAACAATTAAAATCTTTAAAAAATTGTCACAATTATTTTAATAAGAGCATATTAAAGCTCTGATCATCAAAATTCTACAGCATTTATTTGATTTGGTTAACGAAAATATTTAATAAAGCGGAAAAATGGCTTTTAAATTGTGCGTATACATTAGTTTATTGAGTTGTTTTATTAATATCGAGTTTCCTTTTCTCTATAAATAATGATTATAGATACGATTAAATACTCTTTTTCCTTGATGCACCTTATACCAAAATTTACCTGGAGATATAGGGTTACTACCAAAATACCTTACGTCATGCTAAATATAGAATTTTATTTGTATACATTTCTATAAGCATAGTATATGAATGATTATATAGGAGCTTAAATCGGATCAAATTAGGAAACGTCAGAAATACTCAATAGTTTATTTTTCGAATTACAGAGCAGCAAAAAAGAAGAGAGGAGCAAAATTGACCCAATCTGTCTTTCTAGCGTTACTTTAGACAATAATATAATTGTCTTCATTGTAAATTGTCAACATTGGGCATCATTATATCTAAATTGCTTGGGGTATCAGAACGTTTTGAATAATTTACTAGAGGAAACGTTTCCAGCATTACATCACATCGGTCCAGAACCAAACAACCTCAAGTTAAATCATCATTATTTTAAACTGATGCCTAAGATGTTATAAGAAAAAGAAAGTTATGAAGAATTCTCAAAAAATTACGTTTCTGCACTAGGAAGAAAAATATGGTGAAAACTAGCAGAATATGGTAACATTTACCGTGTTTCTGGCTCTATGGGTCGCTAATTTTTACCAAAGCTCTTAGGCAATGATTTTTTTTAAAATTAAAAATAAAATATAGTTTTATGATATATAAGATTAAATTTAGTATTTCAATCAAGATTCCTTAAAGAATTCAGTTAAATTTGGATTTAAGTATTTTTTACTAAATATCTCGTAATAAAAACTATAATTTTAAAAACAAAAATTTCCTGCAAACCGTTACCAAAAAAAAAAAGGGAAAAATTACTCAATGACTAGTTGAAAACCTAATATTTTGGGACCGTTCTTTTTTTACCAGAGATGCCACCATCGTAGAATACAGTAATTTTATCAACAATTTTTTCTCCGTGTAGAGCTTAAAATCTCATTAGATCTTAACCTTAGCACATTCATGTTAATCGCCATCTTTAAGCTGCAGTCTTTTGTGTATTTTTATTTTTTGTGGCAAATCGTAAGCAATTATAGCTTTTTCTTTCCTTTATAACATCAAATGGGATATTCTACTCTATACACCATATTCGCCAAACATTTCCCTTTTTGACTACAACTAGCTTGGATGAATGATGCATGGCCTGTTTCATCGAATAATGCAAAAATGGTCTGTGTGTTCTGAGAATGATGATATAATTCTAAATTCTCTAAAAAACAGTTTATTTTTTTCGACGCTACCAGAGAAAAGCCGGAAAAGTATGAGCTAGCAATCAATAATACATTGAACAATCAACTTGTTATTATGGAAGAATTGATAAATGAATAAATGAATTTGCAGTGTGCCAAAAAAATTGACCACCCTGAAAAACTTTTGATTTAATGATCGGATTTTCACGTTCTAGGACTCAATCGCTCGAGAGGGTGGCTTCAAATATGCTAATTAATAAGTGCAGACGATATTTTAAGTTACGAAATAAGACACAAAAACGTACTTTCTCAGAATAAACATAAAATTTTTTGACTGATTCGGATTTTCTTACCCCAAAATATACGGGGTAGCCGAATCTGGAAAATATGGTCCCCATACTTTGTTCAGGAGAACGCTCCAAAGCTTGGACCCCCTAATGTTAATTTTGCTTTTTGAGTATTTCGTTATCTCTCGTGAACTTTTAAAACAAATTGAAAAACTTTTTAGCACAGTTTCAAAATTCGTTTATCCAAAAAATGCGAAAAATTTCACTTATGCAGAAAATTTCATTCAAAAAATAAGTAAATATTTATATATTATACTTTAAGTAAATATTTATTATTTTATTTAAGTTTGGTCGATAAAATTTTAAATTGTTGTAAAGGTATGCAATTTTTGTATCATTTTAAAAAGTGTAATTTTTCATGGAAAAATACAAAATTTGAATGAAATCGGTCGAATACTTCCCATGTAATTGAATTTCAAAAAGTCAGATACTCAATTTCTTAGGAACTATTTGACCGCACGTGAAATTCCCATTATCAGATCAAACTTTATTCAGGGTGGTCTGTTATTCTTTTTTTGGAGGGGGGGCATGTACATTTATAATCATATTCCTTTAAATAGCTTTTAATAGTTTATTTGCTAGAAAGTGAAATTGAGAAAAAATAAAAGATAAAACTCAAAAATATTTAGGGGGGAGTCGGGTAGCCCCGCTCACTTAAGGAGTATTGCTTATATTTCTGTATAATATCGAGTAATAATCAACATTTTTGTATATTTCTATTGTTTTATCATCCAATTAAATAATGCAAAAAGAATAAACCAAAAAAAGAATAGTTAAACTTAAAAAAATAGAAATTTAAAAAAACATGTTTTTCAGCTCTTTTCAAAATGTGTCGGGTAGCCCCGCCCAGTTACAAAAATTGTGTTTTTTGGCTATTTTTTCAGGTGTAAATGAGAATGACCAATGTATTGACAATAGATAAACCTCATTTATCATTTTTATCACAAAATTATTTTATTTATTACATATTTATATACTTTTAGTGAATTCTATCATTCAATAAAAACAAATGTCATACTTTTTATCATTATTAATGTATATTAATATATTATAATATTAATATATATTTTTATTAAATATTTAACGAAAATAACTTAATTTAAGTAACAATAATTAATAACAATAGTTGTTTTTCATTATAAACTCATTTGATTGATCTCTTCTTATAAACTTAATATAAAATACTTCTTATAAAATTACAACTTCACTTTTGTATTTTGATTGCATTCAAATGCTTCTGTAGATTGATTTGTTCACAAATAAGTGAAAATAAATAAGTAAGCAAATAGATTATCATAATATTTATGATTTCTTGATATTAAATTTAATTTAGATATATCAATTACATTTTAAAAATATTTAATTTTTCATTTTTAAATATATAAATTTATGTTTCATGTAATATTGAAACATATATTTGTAGTTAAAAATGCATATAACACTCAAATTTGAAGCAATAAAATAATAATCTTTGCAACCGTACATTTATCGACGAAATAAAATTGGGCGGTGATACCCGACATTCATGTGAACTGGGCTACCCGAAATCCAATTTTTTTGTAAATTTGTAATCACTCGAACAATTTTTTACATACAAATTTCTTTCTTTGTGCAAATTAAACTTAAGACTACATACTTTAATGCTATATGTATAGAAAAAATTATTTTTTTAGTATTAAAATGAAGTTTAATCGAAACATTCAACCAATTTTTCTTAATTTCATGACTACTGTATTCAAAATATTTTCAAAACTATTGTTTACCATGTTAACAGCTGCATAAATACTTGAAACTTTGAAAATAATCTTTTTTTAATACAACAATTAATGTCCGATGGCCCATTGAGTTGAAAAAATATTCTATACACATGAAATTGACTGTGGGCGGGGGTACCCGCTGGGCGGGGCTACCCGACTCTCCCCTAATAATAATGAAAAATATTAATTTATTTATCTAAGCACTCACAATCATATTCCTTTAAATAGTAAACAATAGTTTATATACTAGCTAGATAATACTAAAGAGCAATAAACAATAGCAAAATAAAATTAAAACCTATATTGTTATTTCAAATTCCAGTAACAAATATAAATAATACATATTAGGGGGGTCGGAAAGTAATGTCGCTTTTGTGCATTTGATATTTGTTATCAAGATTTTATTTTTATCAATAATGTATTCACCCTCGTTGGCAACAACCTTTCAATGCCGGATCGAAAAAAAGCAATTGGTTTTTGGTTTTTAAGACTAACGAATATTTAATGATGCGCCGAAACGACATTACTTTCCTGTCCCCCAAATATTTACTTAACGAATATTTGCAAATGAAATTGTAAATATTTTTTTTTAATTTATTAATAAAATTGCATGCATCACATGCACACACGTACACACACACACGCATATATATATATATATATATATATATATATATATATATATATATATATATATATATATATATATATATCATCTGTGTTTTAGAATGCAAACAATTGCTTAAAGGGAAAACACGATTCATGTAACTTTAACCATAATCTAGTAAATATATTCCTCTAATGAGATCCAATCACCTTTTTCAGTAAAATCTAAAACAAACCTCTTCTCAATCATATATCACAAAGATAAATTGCGCAATCAAGCATTCTGACTGTTTATGCTATGACCAATAAATTTATATTTTAAATTTGAATCAATAATAGAGGAAGAATGTAAATATATAAATTGCAGTCAAATGTTTGCAATTCTGTTGACGGAGGCTTTATTCAATTATTACACGATGAATCAGATGAAGTAAATTTTAAGTTGTTATCTTCAACCCTATTTGCATTTCATAAGAGTTTTCGTTATGACATAAGTCAGAAAATCACCAAACCCTAAATTAAGCTTTTGACATAAGGCATTTATTATTCATGATTTATTAGTTTTTTGGATTAATCTCACAAGTCTGATTAATAATTTCCTAACACGCACATGCTTTTTTCGTTTTTATCTGAAGAAGAAGGTAATATTTTAGACCTTTTCAAAAGAATAAATGTATTTTCGATTTCTTTTTAGTTATGATTAACTAGAAAGACATTTTAACTTTTTTTCTAATTTTAAAATGAAACTTTTCAATAAAACTAAAAGTTTTTTTGTTTTTTTTAGTGTATGTATTAATGCAAAAAATTCGTACAAAGCTCATTGCTGAATTTATTGTGCAAATTAAACATTAAAAAATTATAATGCATAATGCTTCTTCGAAAACTTCAAAATTAATGAAGATGGATGCTTTTAAAATGTTATAGGCAAAAAATGACAAATATTGATTGAGAAAGAAAGAAAAAAAGAAAGAAGGAAAAGCAGAAAATGACAATTTGTGAACTCATTTTTAACTGTTGCATTTGCAGGGGAGTAAAATCTGCGCAAACAAACTGAACCTTTATTAGAATAAAATATCCCATTTTTGATAAAATCATACATATGTATTTTTAATCAATTCATATCTAAAAAACGATTCCATATTTTAAACGAAATATGAATAACATTTAAAATTTTACCTTTTGTTTTACAAAATTTGTTTTAACACTGTTTTACACAAATTTGTTTAACTGTTGACCGGCAATTTTACTCAGAAACTATGGCATATCTCCGGCTATCATTTTTGATAAATGAAACTCAAGGCTTTTTGACAAAGGACGACGCACAAAGCTTTCATAATATTCTATTTAGCCCTGTTTCAATCAAGTTAACTTGCCATCGGTCACAGCGCTTGTTGGGCATAAAAAGA
Source organism: Parasteatoda tepidariorum (assembly GCF_982258835.1). NCBI lineage: Eukaryota > Metazoa > Arthropoda > Arachnida > Araneae > Theridiidae > Parasteatoda > Parasteatoda tepidariorum. The sequence continues at coordinate 57,930,916 of NC_141765.1, forward strand.
CGAGTTAATTCGTCACCGGTCCTCAATGTGTTAAAATCTAGGCCAACCATTAGATTTAAGAAAAGGATAGCAATCCATGATAAGAAATGTTACTATTGTAAGTTGCTAGAGGCGCCTACACATTATGAACTGGTTGTTCAAGCATTTAATGGCTGTCCGAGCATTTATGGTCTAATTTTTTAATATTCGTAAAGTTTCTCTAACACTGCATTATCTTGACTGATAAAAACTTGAAAATTATTTTTTATTGATTTTAATGATTTTCATCAAAATGGAAAACACTCGCGAAATTGGCCTGAGTATTTAAGAAATTTGCCCGTTCTATAGAACTGCTAACTATATTATTTTCTACGGAGATATGGTATATATGGCTTAAAGTTATGGCTTCAAGATATTTACACTGTGACATTTCTTATTTTCCGTGACGGAAGAGCTTCGACATTGTTACTGATTTTGTAAATAACTTGTCGTGTCTTGCCCAAACGGTCACCAAAACGTTAACGTGACGTAACGTTAACGTAAACGTTAACGCAAACGTGATTACTGAGCTTCAAAGAAGCCCTATTAAAAAGAAAGTTTTAGCACTTAGCAAACATAAAAACTAACATAATACGGAAATAATTTCATTGTAGGATTATTTTTAGTGTCCATACGTACTAGTTGAATTGCGTGGTCGATAATGGAAAGAGGTATTTAATGGCATTGCCTTATACTGTACCTTACCTCCCCATCAAGTTTATGCATGGAGATATCTATGCATATAAAATATTTACGCATATAAAATATTTTACTGTGATTATTTAATTATTTACTTTAAAAACTCTTTAAAGAAAGAACTTGCTGAATGTAAAATTCATTGATTCATAGAATTCATCGCTAAACAATAATTAAAAAACTTATGCGTTAAAAGTGTTATTTGCATCACAACACTTCCTATATATTTTTTTTTTCTTTAATTATATAAGATCTCTAAAATGTAATTTTTTTAGTACTTATTTTTATTTTATTTGAATAATAGAGAATCAAAAAAAATTCTGTTCGAATGCAGAGAAAGAAACGATAATTAAAAATAAAAATAAAAACTATAAAATAACTTTAATTAACTTGACATATTACTTAACAAGCATTTTAATAATTTCAAATGTGTTAGAATTATGAATTCAGAAAATCTAAGTTTCATTTCTCTTATTTCCAATTTATTTTTTGAATCTTTCACTCAAAGGATATTTAAGAAAAAAACTCAATATTTGGTTAGATAAATAGTTGATTAGAAAATTAAAGAAAAAATATCATGATTACTATAATTTCAAAATATTTATCAATATGCATAAACAAAAAAAATTTTAAGGACATTTATTTTTTTGTTTTTTTAATACAACTCTTATTGAAAACTAATATTTTTTACTACTTATTAAACTATTAATTCTGCAACTGTTTTTTAAAGAGATTCGAAACTAAGCATTCAAAATTAAATATTAAAATCAAATTATTATTAAATATTCAAGAACACATCTAATGTCTATCGCAAGCCAAAGAAAAATGATTAATTTTTTGAAAACAAGTTTATACTTCCACCAATCTATTACAAATAATTTATGACGTAAAATCAAAAATTAATTGCTTCCTCACATCTCTTTTAATTTAAATGATTAATAGAGAAAAGAGCCAACAAAAATTTTATTAAAAAATGTGAGAATTCTTAATAATAAGGGTCTATGAAAGTTCGCCTCATATGATATTCCCTTGAAATTTAATTAAATTTTAAGCCATCAATTGTTTTGCGAGAAAAGTTTGGGAAAATTCATTAAATTCGTTATTATTGAAATGTTTTGGAGGCTCAGAAGATGATTAAATTTGTCAATATTCTAAATCATGGGCTAACGTTTGTTTTTATTACTCTGGTTTCAAGCGTAGCAAATGGTCTACACTTTTCATAATTTGAAAGTGTTCAGTTTAGATGAAAAATAATAATATACAATTTCCGTTGCCATTAAATGGTTATATTAAGCAATTAATCTTTTTTGCAAAATGAAATGAATTTATTAAATTAGACTGTGACATGAATTATAAAATCAGCATTTCTTAAAAATTCCAAACCATTGCTTATATTCGAAATTTTATTTAGCATATGAAAGTATGGCCAAATTTTTATTTAACTCAGAAGTTCTGGTATTATTAACGATTTCAACAAAGTTAAACTTTTATTTCAGTTAAAAATAAGCTCACAATTTGAAAAACACTTCAATAGTTATAATTAGCAATCTAGATTTGTTAAAAAATAAGATAAAGTTATTATTTTTCATTTGTTATATTAAGTATAATTTTAATCTTTTATGTATAGTATAAAACATTTTCCCTTATTTAATAGCTTATATAAACTGCATAATCTGACTTTGTTGGCAGAAAAGATCCTCTCAGTATAAATGTTTTTATAAACTTTAAAAAAGTTTATTCTCTTGGGACAAACGTACAATGTATTGGGCAGCATTTTTTACTATATAAACATTTAAAATATTATATTTTAAGATTTTTTCTAATGGCTTTTACAAAGCAACTTTTTATGTAAAATATTATTGGATTTGCTCTCATTGATTGAAGTTTTTAATTATATTCAAATACCCTTTTGAACAGTCTTATGACTTATAAATGTCTTATTACTTGAGTCTGGAAACTTAACAGTAAAAATAAATAAAAAGTTATTAAGGTTTAAATGATTGAATTATAAAAAGAGTACTTTCTCACACTTATGAATTAATTTTCTTTTAAGTAACATATTTATAAGTAAACATCGCATATTATGTCATTATTTAAAGCTTGAGTCTCTAGAGATTTAATAACTTTGTAACATTAACCAAGTATAAAAATTAGCCAATCATTTTTATTTTCTGCTAGTAAAAATAATGAAAAGAGATTAAAAAAAAAGGTGGATTTAAATTTAAAAAAATAAACATATTATAATTTTTTGTCATTTGGAAAGTTACGTATAATTATTCTTTAAACTTCAACAAAAAGAAGTATAAAAAAATAAAATCCTTTTTCATAAATCCAGTTCATTACGGGTGTGGGTACGCTTAGAAAAAAGCATGGTCAAAGCTACAGGAATAGGATACTATATTTCTGAGTCTATGGAGACACCAAAGAAATCAGTAATTTATACCGAAGCGCTTTAGTAAGGATTTTGATAAAAATAACAATAAAATATGATTTCATGGATTTGGTAAATGTGGTAAAATTTAGTAATTTTATCATCATAACTCAAAGAATGACAAATGAATTCGATTAAAGTTACTTTCAGTTTTATGTTTTTCACTGAATGAGTTTAAATAAGAACTATGATTTTGAAAACTCGAATTTCCGCTAAACCGTTACAATGTAAACAGAAATAAAGCCAAGTAAATGCTTAAATACACTATTTAGGGTTTATTACCAGAATTATGGTTTTTTCGCTATATCATAACCTAACAGTACAGTAACTTCACAAGATTTTTTTCTCCGCGTATGAAGCATTGGCGAATAAGAAATTCTAACCAATAAAAGTTTTTAATTTTAGTTTTTCATTAATCAGCTTTCTGCATTCAAAAAAATAAGTTTTTAATATTTTTATATTACAAAGAAAAAATTATATTTACTCAATATATGTATTTTTATTAAGAAATGAAAGTATGAAATTTGAATACTAGCTAAAATTTCTCAGTGACTTTAGTCCCAAAAAATATGTGACGGTCAAAAAAAAGTCACAATAAATATTTAGTGATATTTTTGTGATATTATTAGACAAAGTAACACTAAGACTTCTTTGGGACTTGTGGATATAAAATGGTTATACCTATAACTGTGATTTCTGTAACC